>NC_080749.1:46235578-46538608 GCF_020826845.1 Diceros bicornis minor
GATTTCATGAGCAAAACTGCTTGAAGCATTTAGTATGTATATGATTCATGGCTAGACACAACCAAATACTAATCTTCCACAAAATAGATTTTTGTCTGACAACAAACATAAATATAAGTTCCAGAGAAAAATAGCACATAAAACAAAAGCCACCAAAGTAAAATTACTAACCAAATCCTAAGTTAATTATCTGCTCTTGTAATTGGTCAGCTTATGTAGCTTCGCTTATCCTGTTGGCATCTTGAGTTTGCAAGTAGTACCCAAGAGCTAAATATCTAGAAGCTCTGAAGTTAGTAAGAATGTCTCTTGTATTGCTAGTAGCTCTTGTTATTTATGTGCCTTTGTGGCAGCCTTTGCTATTGGTCACAGGCTTTTTCTGTGTAATTATGATGCAACTTTCATTTCCAAATCCATTGACCTAACAGGGAGCCTTCACTATATGCCAGGTCTCTTGTCAGGAATACAATTTGCAGGAGTGAAGATGGGCCAGCATTTGGGCTGCCCCCTCATCCATTCTTCTTGAGAGTGCATTTGCCTTAAAGTTGAACTTCTCTGGTTTGACTTTAAGGCTCACAACAGCAAGAGTTTAAAGGGACGTACAGAACTATTTTTTAAGCAGTCTCAGAGTGTCAGAAACTTATACAATTGGAAGAGGAAAACCTGAACACCTAGACAGTCACAAACTGGTCATGTTCTGTCAGACTGTGAGGAGAAGTCTTAGAGATACATACCTCCCTTAGTGATATTTTCCAGTCTTTCAGTTGAGAAGTTTTCCCACACACAGAATGACTTTCCTCTTGTTTAATTTACTACAAATTTAAGGCAATATGGTAGAGTATGAGTAGCATTAGGACAGAAGACACAAATTCTATATCCTGATTCCTCTACTTTTTATGAGACTATAAGTAAATAATTTTCCCTTCTCTGTGCCAGTTTATCTATGGAATTCTTGCCTGACCTATCTAGATATAATTAGAGAGGAACAGAAATATATATATGATACGATATATATATGATATATAATATATGATATTATAATATATATAATTTGCAAATTCTAACGTATAATGTATATTTAAACAATTAATTTAAAGAAATAAGCTAGTGTCTTTACACTAATAATAGTTTCCTCTCATTGAGCAATTATTACATGGTAAGTACTTTCATGTCAATTATCTTGCTTAATTTTCATAGTAGCACCATGAGATAGGTACTATTATCTTCATTTTACAGATGAGGAAGCTGAGATTTTAAAAGGTAAAGTAGCTGGTTGAAGGGTACACTGCAAGTGTTGAGGTTGGAATTTAAACCCCATTAGGTTGACTTCACAGCCCATGGTCTTAACCCTTCTGATATTCTACAAATTCTGGAGATTAGCAAGAGACAGTGTGAGACCATAGGAATAATATGGGCTTTAAGTCTGACAAACATGCCCTCAAAGTTTGTTTCTGCAGCCACTGGTTATGTGACATTGAAGCAGTCACTTAAAATTTTTCATCTTTAAAATGGGGCTAATGTTAGTTATTTCATAGATAGCTGTTATAAAATTACAGGAGTGTTAAAAGAAGTAATATCTAAAAGCACTTAGCACAGCCTTAGTTGTCCTATAATTGGCTTCAATTACTAATAATAAGTGATATCAGCCTTGAGACTGATCTCTGTGGAAAATGTGTTCTTCAAATGAGAGCTCTGATATCTGGCCCTACACTAAGACACAGATCAGCCATCAAGAGCTCATTGTCTAGTAATGTCATTGGGGTATCCCTTCAGGTTGACCCCAAGTTAAGAATAACATCTCTCTGTTTCATTGGATAGTGACTGGGTTACAGTGGGTGGTCAATAGCTGAATAGCTCCTGAATGAATGGATGGATGTCTAGGGAGTTCTTTTAATCTGTTAAAACTTAGATTCAGCTTTCTTCTGTGACACAGGTTGAACAAATTTCAATAGTTTTAGCACCACTTTCTTTTTTCATATTAAAAAGTAAGAAAAGTTGGAAATTCCATAGACGACTAATCCTATGCCCCACCACACTTTGTGACTTTTTAACTCTACTTATATTAATCATACTAAGAATGAATATGGTCTAAATTATACCTGCCTCACTTATGAGATAGGATCTCCATGGAATGGAAATATAAACTAATCTCACTTTGAAAATGGCTATAAGCAGTAGTAATAATAAAAATGTGTAAAATATGTAGAACTATTACAACTTAGTATCAGGTGATCAGAATCCATGTTAGATCAATTAGAATGGACACCATCCAAAAATAATCAGGATAGCTTTCCTGGTGCTTTCTTACTGAATACCAGGCCTAGATAAAAGCACTAACATGGAATAGGAGTTAGCTCTGACTAGTGGCATTACTGGTGGCTCAAGTGTTTCTTCTTTGATCTTTTTCATTATCTTCCAAAATGTCTTTGGAAGTGTCTTTGTAATTGAAACCAGCAAACAACTATTGATGATTAAGCAGCTTGTAACTATGGCGGATGGAATTTGCCAGTTCAGAATACGTCTCTACCTGAATGACATTTTGGCCCCCACCACCACTAACTAACCAAAGGAGTTTGGGATGGGCGGCCTGCCCCCTCAATGGGCCATCACCATAGACATCTCTGGTGTCTGGGTGGGTCAGTGCTAAGCCCATTCTTACTTCTGGTTACCCTTTATGAGACACATTTACATTTGAAAAGAAAATCTCCATCTGTAAATGTATCTTCTTCCGTGTACCAGGAAGAAGGGGGGGATGGCCTTACCTAGAAACTTATCGGAACAGAAGATGAGGACTGAAATCTGCATGATAAACTTACCCATTGTTAACTGTGCTGTTTAGGTAATATGCTATCTGACTCCCACTAGGTTCCTATAGGCAACATCCCCTGGAGTCGGGGTCACCATGGTAATGGATGTTTGAACTATTTTTTCAGGAACTGAACCGCTTGTCCACTTCTGGCTGGATTGAGACCACCAACCCATCAACTGGGCCCTTTTGAGGGCAAGAGGTTGGAACTCCACCCTCAGGGCGTGCTAATGCCGCCATTCTGTGAACATGTGTCCTAGGAAGAAACATGAAGGCTGACTACACTTGGCTTGCGCAGACTGACTACACTTGGCTTGCGCAGATCATCAATTACCTCATCTCTCCTCACCTCCAATCATTTCAGACCACCTTGTCCCCTCCCCCATAAATACCCCTGAGTCCCTATTTTCAGGGAGGCGGATTTGAGACTTGTTCTCTCGTTTTCCTCACTTGGTTGTCTTGTGATTAAACCTTCTCTCTCTGCAATCTTGTCATCTCAGTGATTGGCTTTCTGCGAGGTGGGCAAAAACGGACCTGGTGCGGTAACATAATTATAAAAACAATAAAAATAATATTTTAAAAATAAAATAAATACTCAAAGAACAAACTCTGATTTTAAATAAAACTCATTTTTTTAAAAAGGTTTAAAAACTAGAATTTATTGTTTGATTTAAATACATAACCCCATTATATTAAACTTCAAGAAAAAAGTAGCATTGCAAACTTTTTTTAAAAATTAAAAACTCAGGGCCGGCCCTGTGGCTTAGCGGTTAAGTGCACGCGCTCCGCTACTGGCGGCCCGGGTTCGGATCCCGGGCGCGCACGGAGGCACCGCTTCTCCGGCCATGCCGAAGCCGCGTCCCACATACAGCACGTAGAAGGATGTACAACTATGACATAAAACTATCTACTGGGGCTTTGGGGGAAAAAGAAAGAGGAGGATTGGCAATGGATGTTAGCTCAGGGCTGATCTTCCTCACAAAAAAATAAATAAATAAATAAAACTGTTACAAAAAAAAAGAAACACTGTAAAGTGAAAAAAAAAATTAAAAACTCATGTCGACTGATGAAGGTTGAGAAGTGGAATCAGAGTGATAATGTCTGAATACATTTACTTTTACGTTTAACTTCTTTCCCATTCACTGATGTAAAGTTCAGAATTATCCAGAAAATTATTTCTAGAATATTACATGTGATAACTTTATTAATCTTTTTTATAAACTAGCATCTTTAATAAGTTACTCTTTTTTCACTTCTCGTACTTCCTTTCAAAACTTTTTATTGCCATTTTCTTCAGAGAAAATTCATATTTTTTACTGATTTTTAAGAATTTCTTGAACTTTTTAATTTTTTCCCAGATTTATTGACATGTAATTGACATGTAACATTGTACTAGTTTAAGGTATACAATATAATGATTTGATATATGTATAGATTGCAAAATGATCACCATAATACGTTTAGTTAAAATCCATCATCCATCAAAAAATATTTTTTTCTTGTGATGAGAAATTTTAAGATTTACTCTCTTAACCACTTTCAAATATACCATACAGTATTATTTAATTATTTTTCTATTTTTTTGCTGCCATTTTAAATTCAGAAGGGTAAATATTTAACAATTTCCTAACAGCTAATTTTTTTAAATGTATTTTTGGGTATATTATACATTTACATGATCCCCAAATCATAGTGTGTAAATGTGTATAGATTGCAAAGTCTAGATCCCTCAACTTCTGACCTTTCCTCTGGCTCTTGCTGATAAGTTTCTGCTTTCCTAAACCTGCCAACATGTCATCTTTGATTTCTTTATGTTTTATAGCCTCATCTGAAAATGCTTTGAATTGCTCTCTGTCTCTTTACTTTTTACTTTAAATCTTTCCCATGGGTTAGGGATCATTTTTTGGAAATCATTCCAGAGGTGATTGTCATCAATCTTTCAGTCAATTCAAAAGTTTCTTCAGAGGTGATCTTGCCCTCTCAGCCCCAATTTATATCTTTTTCTTTTTTCACCCACATAGGATTCCAGATCTTTCACAGGTGCCACACACTATTTTGCCATTTCAAAATTATTCATTTATTCATTAATTTCAATAAACGTTTATTATGCAACATCTCCCAAGTGCCTCTGAAAAACTGTGCCCTCAAGCAGTTTACAGTCTCACGGAGAAGGGAATTCCATTACAAAGATGTCAAGGGCAATGATGAGTTAAGTACAGACGCTTCTTACATAGAAGAGACCCCGAACTGTATCTCAGAGAAAAAGGAAATTCTCCCAAGAACAAGTAATATATGAGCTAAAGAGCTAGATAATGTTAGCAAGATAAAGGGACAAGTGTGTGCGTGCAGAACATTCCAGGAAGAGGGAACAGCATGTGTAAAAGTCCAGAGATGAGAGAAGCATGGTATGTTTAGGGAAGTGCAATATAGTTGTGTTCCACAGTGTGGTTGTAGGATAAAATATCGAAGGAGGAAGAGGTATGAGGTGAGGGAGGAGTATATTGTGAAAAATGAGGCTGGCGAGACAGTCAGAAGCAAGATAACGAGGGTTTTGTAAGACATGTTGAGGAATTTGGACAACACACTGAGAGTAATGGGCACTGGTACTGATTTTTAAGTAGATGAGATATGCATGCTGGAAAGGACATTCTTGCTAGGTTCACAGTCTGGATTGAAGAGGATATGGAGACAGGGAGACTAGTTCAAAGGCAATTGCATAAGTTTGTTTGGGTGATGAAGGGAGGCTGAACTAGAATGGTGCAAAGGAAGATGGAAAGAAATGGACACACTTGAGTGATATTTAGGAAATAGACATAACAGGAAGTGATGCTGTGGTAGGTCATGGAGAGAGTACAGTTTAGGAAACATCTGTATTCCAGGCTTGGGCAAATGAGTAGATGGTAGCATACCATTCTTTGAAACAAGGAACCCGGGCGGAAAAGGAGGTGGGCAGGGGTGGAGCAGATGAGACCAGTGTTCAAATTATCTAGTTGGAGGCACCTGTGAGGCCTCCAAGTGGCTATGTGAGTCTAGGGCTCAAAAGGGATCTCTGGGTCGGAGACACAGATTTAGGGTGATCAGAATGTCAGTGGCAATTGAGGTAGGCATGGAGCAGCAGGCTGGGGAGACTGCACAGAAGGTGCCCATGGATGGAGCCCTGATAATATTTTTCAGACCGGCAGAGAAAGACCGAAAGGAAGAATTTTTGTTAATTCCCATTTATTGCCTAGCTGGTTCAAGAACTATTTATGAAAATCATAAGACAGACAATGCTATAGGATTAGGATATATTTGGCCCAATGGTGCCTGAATGGAATTTTTTCCCAGACGATTTAGTGAGGGCATTACAGTAAGTCTTGGTACTCATCTTGAAGTGTTGTACGAGTTCTATTTTGTATAATTTATTTTATGTTTTATTTATATTCTAATTCCAGAAAATATTTTTTAAAAGGCTATACAAAACAGAGCAATATAAAATAAAATTGGACAAAAACTACTTACAATAAATCAAGACTCACATTTAGGGAGGACAGCCAAAGTGAGGATTTTCCAATGGCAGGGACGAGGAAGTCATATATGTTTAGTTTGGATTTGATTATGACTATATCTGAACATCTGGATATTTATTTATTTTTGCTTAAAAATATTTTTGTTTTTCATCTTTCTTATAAAATAAGTTATTATTGCAAAATAATTTATGCACATTTTGGAAAATTTAGAAAACAAGCTAAAATAAGAAAATGAAATCCACCTATAAATCTTGAGGAGATCCTGTAGTATAAATTGCATGAGGTCAGGAATCTTATCAATTTTAATTGCTTAATCCCCAAGACTTAAAGCCGTGTATACACATAGTAGATATTTAATAAACACCTGTTAGTATTTTGGAGTCCTTAGGATTAGTTGCAAATAAGATATAGATGGGTTTTTTTTTCTTTAAGAAGCCAGAGCCTTGTTGGCTCTACCTAGCTCTTCCTGATTTATTTCCACTTTCCCTTATCATCCAATCCATTCCATTTTTTTGTTCACTCAACAAATATTTATTGAACACCTACAATATGCCAGTCACTGTTCTAGGTATTGTGGATACAGCAGTAAAATAAAAGCACATCAAGTCTCAGATCTATGAAGCCCATGTTCTAGAGAGGGGAGACATAATAAATAAACAAAGAAATGCATCACATGTCAAGTAGTGATAAGTGCTCTGTAGAAGAAATAATGCATGGCAAGAAGTCAGAGTGCTCGTTGAGGGAGAGGAACTATTTCTAGACAAGTGAGTCAGAGGAGGACTCTGAAAAGGAGCCATTTGAGCAGAAGCCCAACTAACATGTAGCAATAAACCATCACAGGGAGAAGAGCATGTCAGGTAGAGGGAATAGGTGCATGGTGTGTTTGAGCATCAGCAAGTGACCAATATGCTTGGAGGCAAGGGTTAGGTAATAAGAATTACACTTGAAGATTCTACCCAAAGCCAGCACATATAGGGCCTTGTAAACTCTGATAAGAACTTGGAATTATTTTCTGCGGGGGATGGAAAGCAACTGGAGGGTTTGCACAAAGAAATGATATGATTTCAATTATGTTGTGAAAACATCACTGTGGGTACTATTTTGAGAATAGATTCTAGGAAGTCAAGAGTAGAAGCAAGAAGCTACCAAATAGTTCAGGAAAGAGATTGTGAGGGTTTGGATTAGGATAGCAATGATGAGAGTTTGGGGAAGAGGTGGGTTCAGGATATATTTTGAAAGTAAAGGTGACAGACTTTTGTAGTAAATTGCATATGGGATGTGGGAAAATCAAGGGAGTCATAGGTTTTGATCAGGATAACTGAAGAATGAGGTTACTATGCACTGAGATGAGGACCATTAGGACAGGAACAAATGAAAGGACAGGGAAAAATCAAGAGTTTGGTTTTGGAGATGTTAATTTTGAGATGTCTATGAGACATACAGTGAATTTGCTATGTGGATCACTGGATATTCACGTATGGAATGCCAGATAGAGGTGTAACCTGGAGTTATCATTTTGGAGACAGTCATCAAATAGAGGGTATTTGTGTGGAATGGATAGGATTCCCTAGGGATTGAGAGAGAAGAGAAGAGGTCTGAGTAATGAGCGGTAGGTCACTGAAATATGTACAGATCTGGACAATAAAGAAGATCCTGCAATTGTGTCTGAGAAGCATCCAACTGTAAGGTAGGTTGAGAGTCAAGAGAGAGTGACACAGAGAAAGCAACCTGAAAAGGGCATTTATGCATAGAGAATGACCAACTCTGAAATTAGTGGTGATAGATAAGTAAAATTAAGATTGAGAATCAATGATTAGATTTGACAACGTGGAGGTCAAGAGAGGTTTTGGTGGTGACGTAAAAATGAAAGACTGATAATTCTTTTGAGGAGTTTAGTTTTAAAAAGGAGTAGAGAGGCCATATATGCTACCATAATATGCTACTATGCCCAGTGGCATAGTAGTTAAGTTCACATGCTCTGCTTCGGCGGCCCGGGTTCAGGGGTTCGGATCCCAGGCGCAAACCTGTGCACTGCTTATCAAGCTGTGCTTTGGCAGGCATCCCACATATAAAGGAGAGGAAGATGGGCACGGATGTTAGCCCAGGGCCAATCTTCCTCAGCAAAAAGTGGAGGATTGGCAACAGATATTAGCTCATGGCTAATTTTCCTCACAAAAAAAAAAGGGGGGGGGGTAGAGAAATGGAGTATTACAATAGCCTCCTAACTGATCCCGTTGTTTCCACTCTTGCTACTTTGGTCAGTTAAAGTATCGCAATCTCAGTGGCTTAGCACCATGTTAACATTTTTGTTGCTCATGTAGAGTCTAAATTAGTTAATCCTGATTGGTGAGCAGCTCTTCTCCTAGGAGAGATTTAAGGACTATTATAGAATTATTATCTTTAAAATAAAACCGCCAACATTGCTTTGCTCTCTACATCCTCCTGGGAAGGTAAATATCATGGAGGATAACCCATAGGAGGTTCTCGTGGGACAGACTTGAAAGTGTGATACATCACTTCTACTCACATTTCATCGATTACAAATTAATAATGTGACCACTCCCTTAAATGTAAGGGAGGCTGGGACATGTAGGCTAATTGTGTGCCGAGGAAGAAGACAGAACAGGTTTGGTGACCAGCTAGCAGTCTATGTCTCACCCAAAGGTGGTTGGCCCCATCATTGAGTCTATGTCTATGTCATTTTCTGATGAAAAAGATCTAGGAGAAAGGGAAAAATTGAGGACTTCAGAGGGACAGCCACCAGAGTAAAATCCTTGAGCAATCAAGAAGGCCTGGGATATATAGGCCAGAAGCAGAGGGATTAGTCCTAGCTAGGAGCATGGATAATTTCCTTTTTGTGTTAGTAGGGACTGCAGAATATAAGGGTGGTGGATTTGGAAATGGGAGTATGGAAAAGTTAATGAGAAGAACTCAGTGATTTGCCTAAAAATACATTTGAACAGCTCATTAAATATTTCTTGTATCAAAATATTCTAGGGCAGGATAAGTAGCAGAAGATTTATGTATGTATAACTGTCTGTGCCAATAAGTCAAGAGAACATATAAAAATGCATGAAGCTAAACAATTTATGTGAAGTCAACAAGCAAAAACCAAAATTTGGCACACTTAAACCACAGCACAAACGATCTACATGAAGAAAATGAAAAATGATAGTTTCTCTTTCAGGCCATGATGGTGTCATTTAGCAAATGATTGCTGAAACCCAACACTAAATAAGTCCTCATGGCATAAAAGAATATATACTCCCCTTATCAGGCTCAACTACTTATGCTTTTAATCTGTTATCTGAAAACTATTTTGAGTTTTAAAGTAAATGTGAAAGGAGTCATTCTAAAAGTAAGTCTTCGCCATACATATAAGGTAAAGATTGTTCATGGAGATTTACAAATACCAAACAAGAACTTGACAGTCACTTCCATCCTTCCATTTACACCTCATATTCCAAAGACAGAATGCTTTGAGAAAGGAGGAGGAATGTGGAAATATTTTAACAGCATTTCCAGGATTTTTCAGTGACTCATAGTTCTAGGCATTCATGTGAATTCCCAACTTACATTTTAAACTTTACAATCATTTAAAAAGTGAATGCCTTCCAACTTTTCATGATAATGAGATCAAAACTTCCTCATAGAAAGCTTTAAATGGTGTTAGTCTTTGCATTCCCTCTCCCCCGCCCTCATATATTGAGATATGCCATCGCATTGTTATTGGAACTGCTTCGTGAATTTTAGAGAGAAAAAATAGCAACTGATAGATTTGGGATGCAGAATGTCCATAACATTGAACAGTGAGCTGGAATTTCTCCCCCATCCTTAGGAGGTACCACAGTGATTCATCTATTAACAGCTTTTTCTTGGATGTCTTGGTCTGATTTTCTCTCTTAGTATGTGTACTGGTCAGCTTTGCTGTGCTAATAAGCATACCCTTAGTTTCAGTGGCTTAAACATCAAGCATTTATTCTCATTCACATTACATGTACATTGCAGGTCAGCTGGTTTGGGATCTACATATCTCCTTATTTGGGGACCCAAGCAGATGGAATAGCTCCTAAATGGAAGCTCAAAATTCTTCTTAAATATTCTGCTCAAATATGACATTTGGCAGATCTATTCATATTCTATTGCTCAAAATATGTCATAGAGCCAAGCTCAAAATCACGGAGGCAGGGATTAATAATTTTCCCACAGGATTCACTAAATATTTTATAGAGAAGGAAGGCATAAATAGTAGCAAATTATAATCCAACATACCACAGTATCAGAAAAGATGTGAATCTTACTTTTCAAACTCAGATGTGCAAGGAATATAACTTTCTTTAACTTCTCTAATAAAACTTAATCTTGATCTTTGAGCCTCCAGCCACTGAGCTGATAGTACTTAATCAGTTTTTTCTGGTTCTTTCCATTCCTACCCCACTTTAGATTAGGGGGTAATCAGTCTCTATTCTTACACCATGTCAAGGTGATAAGAGGAGTGTGAACCTCATTCATTTGTGCATTAGGATGTTGCTGAGCCATCAGGCTTGTATGACTCCTTCAGGTCTTTCAGCTCTCTGCAACCTTTATGCCAAGCTCTGGGCATGCATATTTTGTGAATTTACCTATGGTCCTGCATGCCTAGACATACCATGAAACCATTTCTTCTCTAGGGAAGAAATCACTGTCAGTTTTTTCCAAGAAATGGGGTGCAAGCCCCTTCTGTTCCTAGACCCTATGAAACTCTCAGTTCTTGCAGCACCCCAAGCATAGCTGGTCTAGAAGTAGATAAAGGTGACCTCTGTCTTAGGATCCACATCTTCTTTGTTTGTGTCTTAGTCTGGATTCCCCCAGAATCAGACCCTGAAACAAGGATTTGCATTCAAGGAGTTTATTTGGGAAGTGCAGAAAACACCAGTAGGTATGTGGGGGAAATTATACAGGGAAAGGAAGACCTTAAAGGGCATGCTGTTAAACCAGAGGGAGATTGGAGCTTTATCCTAGATAGAAATCCTGAAAAAGAATTATTCTACCTGAGGAGAGAGGGGACTGGGGTATTTACACACCAACTCTTGAGAGGTTCTGGGATAAGCTCAGAAGAGAAAGGAAAACATACCAGGAAACCAATGACTCTTGAGGGTTCCCGGGGCAGGTTGATTCCTTCACACTTTCAGCCTGTTTTCTTCACGCAGCAGTAAGACTTTCTGCAGTTCTGGGGAAACAAGCCGTCAAGTACAGCAAAGCAGGTATTGGCAGTTCCTCATCAACTAAAGTTCACTGAAAGGGTGAAGGATAAGGGCAGGAAAAATACTTCTGCCACAGCTTGCATCACCTTCCTTACAGCCCAGGACAATCCTTTTTCTTTGGGAAAGACTTTCCTCCCTGTTTTTGGTTAAAACAATTTGTCTGCTCTCATAAACGCTCTCCTTGTTCTGACCTTAGGCTTTTGCAAGTAAAACAGGCGGATTCATAAGCTAATTTATTTTATTTTTCAGCTGTTTCTCCTAATCCTCAGTTCATGTCACCCTCTGATCCTGAGGCCATGCACACTGTGGAATGAAAGTAAAAAAAGGTAAGAAGGAAAAAACAAATATTATAAGGAATTCAAAGAAAAACAGTTGAATATCTCAAAGTTGTATGTTGCTGCCATCTTATTCCTCTACAGAGGTATAACGTGGGAGGGTTATGTATCAGGTAGACTAATTGCTAAATAGCAACGTAATTTCTCAGTGCTTTACACAATACAAGATTATTTCTTGCTCAGGGCACAATCCACTGCAGGCCTGGTGGCGGATGAAGGTGGTGAGGACTGAGTACAAGGCTCCGGGACACAGGCCCGCTCCGTCTGTGGCTCTCCCTCTTCCAGGTCCTCACAGATATCTCCATTCATTTTTCAGATGAGGAAAAGTCTGGAGGATTATGCATGGGAGGGTTTTATGGACAAGTGTGAATTGGAGTTCACCATTTCTGCCCACGTTCAATCCCTGTGCCTCCTGCCTGTAGAACTCACATTCTATCGGTTAAAAATCAGTCGTATGGCTGACCAGGAAATCCAGTTTCTCTATATGCTTAGAAGAAAAAAGGAGACACAACAGTAAATAAGTGGCCAATCTTTGTCATAGCGTGCAAAATGGTTTAAGAGCAAAACACTAAACTAGGAACGTGAAGACATTAGTTTTAATTGCATTTCTCAACTTATTATCTCTGTGACTCCTAACCTAGTTACTTAACTTCTAGGCCTCAGTTATTGATCTGTAAAATAGTCACAATAATATCTGTCCCACTTATTTAGTCTCATAGACTGTTGGACCCTAAAAGGGCATTAGAAATCATTTAGTTCAACATCTTTTTCTAAGTCTCTACCTATGACAACCAGCGTTAGATTACTTGGGCAATACCAGGATCTACTGACTAAGGGTCTCTGATGTAGAAGGGCCTTGGAATCTACATTTTATAATTATTCCAGGTGGTTCTTCTGTATATAAAACTTTAAAACCCACTGGCCTTTTTTAAAAGTTTCATTTTACAATTAAAAAAATAAAAGCTCAGGGGCCAGCCCAGTGGCGTAGTGGTTCAGTGCGTGCGCCCTGCTGCGCAGCCCAGGTTCTGATCCCGGGCGCACACCGACGCACCGTTTGTCAGGCCATGCTGTGGAGGAAGATGGGCATGGATGTTAGCCCAGAGCCAGTCTTCCTGAGCAAAAAGTGGAGGATTGGCAGATGTTAGCTCAGGGCTTAACTTCCTCACAAAAATAAATAAATAAATAAATAAAATAAAAGCTCAGAGTGATGTAGGGTGACTCGTTGAATAGTGCTAATTAGTATAGACTAAGGCTGACACCCTTATCCAATGTTTCTTTTCTTTTAATAATTTTTATTTATTTATTTATTTTTCCCCCAAAGCCCCAGTAGATAGTTGCATGTCATAGCTGCACATCCTTCCAGCTGCTGTACGTGGGGCACGGCCTCAGCATGGCCGGAGAAGCAGTGCGTCGGCACACGCCTGGGATCTGAACCCAGGCCACCAGCAGCGGAGGGCGAGCACTTAACCACTAAGCTACGGGGCCAGCCCCCTTTTTTTTTTTTTTCATAAGCCATTCTATTCAGTGAGGATATTTTTGGGAATCAATAACATAACGTATGTAAACACATTTAGCTGAGCTATAATTCATCATATTAATAAAATATTATTTAATCTTCTAGCCCCTGGGCAGCAAACACCCTCTTTAGTCTTTTCCTAGTTTTGAAAATATCATTCAACATTTATGAAAGATTAGAGGCAAAATGTGGCAACATTGGTTTAGTTCTTGAACTTTAAAATTTCCCTATTATTTTTAAGCAATTCTCTCATTCCTAAAAAGTGCTTGAGACCCAGGCAGCCACACATGAATGTGTTTCTGTATGTCTGGTCTCCACCTCAGCCTGTCTTAGCCAGGACCTGTGTATCTAAGCTTTGAAGGTGGGCCTGTGTCTCCTACCTGTACAACTCAAACCTTGCCTTATGTCCGTTGTTGGTCTTGGGGGGAAGACCTCTTCACATCAGTGCAACATCTTGGGCTTAACATGGCTTCCTGCCTCTCGCTCAGGGGCTGTTTTTTGTTTTGCTTTTCCTCCACCCCAGCAGCCATGGATTTTTCCTACGTCCTGGGTGGTAAGAGGGTTTCCTGCTCTTCTCCTCTGGCACATGAGTTTTCCTTCTACCTCCTCCCCAGAAGCAGTGCGTTTTTCCCTGGGCCCTGGAGATGAGAGTGAGAGGGTTTGCTGCTCACTCCCCCTCCTTGACCAGTGGTGGAAGGCTTTTGCTTCCTACTAAAGATGGGTCTAGTGAGGTGAGAAGGGCTTTGTGCTTGTCTCCCAGCAGCTGCTGTTCCCCTGCTACATGCTTCTCTAGGTCTTTTGCCCTCACCCCAAGTCTTTCTCGTGAACACTTGATGGAGGCCCGTGGACAAGAGCTTACGGCGGAGTGTGGCTTTTTCTTGTTTCTGGGACTCCTGGCTATTTCAAGCTATGTTCTAGCCCACAGTTGGCCTTTAATAATTTGTTAAAATTTTAGCTGATTTCTTTGATCTGTTGTTTGGCCTCTATCTTTCCCATACTCTGCAAAAGGTGAAACTCTCTCGCTGTCTCTCTTTCTCTCTGTGTATATGTGTGTGTGTGTGTGTGTGTATGGGAAGGTGTTTTCTTGGAGGAACTTGTTACTCTGGAATTCAGTTTGCTTGATTGCTTTGTGATCTCAGCTCTCTGATAGAGTTATGAGAAGTTATGATTTTGTGGATTATTCAGGTTTTTCTTGTTATTAATGAGGGACCAATGCTCTCTGTAGCTTTCTACATCCTAAGCAGATACAGAATTCCTCCTATATCCTTTACTACCACCACTACTAGTACTACCACTGTGGCTTGTTTAGAAAGACTGTCTACACCTTCTCCTGGCCCTAGACTTGCACAAATTGTTACAGTGGTTCTATTCTAAACCCAAACCAAATCTCAATCATTGCAAATCTCTGGGCTTAGTGATCTGCTCTGCGAGCTTCAGAGTCTGCATTGTATAATCTGGGCTCAAGAAAGTCATGTGTGGCTGGCACATATCTTTGCAGTATAGCCTGACCGGGTTCTAATTTCTAAAGCCAACAAAGGCATGCCCTAGATAAGCCTGGTCTCTTCCAGGCCCAAGGTAGCCTTTGTGGTAATGGAGTACTTCATATAATGTTGCCTAAGTCTGAAAGACATAAAAAGATTGACTGGTTGAATTTGTCTAGCAAGCAACAGCAATCACCCACAGACCCAGCATGAGAGTTGAGGTAGGGGTCGGCTGGTGGGTTACAAGACTATGGCATTACCAGGCAGTCACAAGGTGGTCTATGACTCCTAAGTAGTGTTATTGTGCCTCCTATGCCCCCAAATGGAGTAGCTGCTTGGATAAGAGGGAAGGGGTGTTCAGCTTGAGCCCATAACTTTACTGTGTTAACTTAGGCAATTTTACTTAACCTTTTATTGTCTCAGTTTCCTCATCTGTAAAATGAGAAAGATAATAGTAATAATACCTATCATGTAAAGTTACGTGAAGACTAAATGAGTTAGTCCGTGTGAAACATTCACAAGAGTACCTAGCACATATTAAGCCCTCAATAAATATGAGTTGGTGTTAAATACAATGCTAATGATTTTCCCTCAAGATTTTGATATTTTCTAGTTTCCCATAGCTTGGTCTATTGTTATTTTCTGTCTGCTTTCTGATCCACTTTAATAACATATCTTTTCAATTTCTGGGCCTTTTGTCCTAAGTAATTATAAAAAGAAATTTTATAAATAATCTGCTATGAAATTATTGACAATTATATTTATTCTTCAACATTTTATTTAAATCTTTGCTAAGACTGTTGCCAAAAAAATGAGTAGCGAAAATTGCATATTTTGAAGGAAGTGGAATGAGGTATACTTCCCATTGAGAATATATATTATTTGTTTCATTTCAATGGAAAATATCTTTTTTTAAAGAATATACTATAAGTCTCTTAAATAATGAAATATAAGCCAAGAAAAGATAAAAAATATTAACTTAAAAGCTATTTTACTGAAAAATAAAATCTGTTAAATAGCATAGTATTAAAATCAGATACTATTATACCTGCTGGCTATATAAATCCCAACATTCAGCTAAAAAAGAAAAGAAAAGAAACGTTTTTGTCAGGTAAACAATAAATGAATAATAAATGAATGCTTAAGAACAGAGATAGCAAAACATTTTCTGATATACAAAATATAGTTGCAAATATTTTTTCTATTTTCTAAATTGAACTTCTTGTCAAAAAATGTTACTTTTACTACTCTTAAATCTCTGAAATTTTCTGAGAAGTTTTTAGTGTTGTTAACACAGCATTGTTCAGAACAGTATAGCTGGGTCATTTCTGGAATGAATGAAATCATTTGGTAACTTCAGACAATTCAATGACAAAGTCATTTATTCATTCATTCATTTATCAAACAAATCCTATGTGAAAATTACAGGCACTGTGCTCAGTGTATAAAAAGAGGAGTGAGATGCACTCCGAGGTATGATGATGTTCTGCATACAAATAACGTGCACACCACCAGAGGAATGATGTCTCAATGGAAAACCAGATAGTGCTTCGGAACTTTGAATAATTCAGAAATACATGAGAGTTTCTATTGAGAGATAGGCCCACGCTGAATTAATTTGATTATCAAAGCTGGATATTTTATTCCTCTCAGTTATTAAGCCAGTCTACTTTTATCGATTTTTGTAGATCTGCCCTCTAAATGTGAATTAGACAATAAGACTGAAAAACAGACTTCATGTAAATAGACAATTGAGAAAAGGAGATAGGCTTGGACAGACCAGTCTTCATGATGCCCAGTTAAGAGGCAACATTATGAAAAACTGAGGGACCCTTTAAAAATCTCCTTTCAGTGTTCCTAGATGGCTTTGTAAAAAAGCATGGCCCCGAGTTAGTGATCATAGAAAATTGAGATTGTTTTGTAGGATCTGCTACTGCTATAGAAGATGACAGCACATGAAATTTAGTTTTTAAATATTTCCAGTGAAGGTTTTCAGTGGCTTCATGTGTAACATAAACATTTAAAAAGTGCAGTTTATTAAAACAAGAAATAACCCAATTTAGGATTGCTTTTAATAGCCAATGAGAATAACATACATTCAAAAGTCACAGGAATTTAGGCTAAGAGAATGCTGCTTGTCACACATTTTAAATGCACAAAACAGTAAAGGAAGTAGAAGAAAATTTAAGAGCTGAGGTTTGAAACAACGAAGATTGTGTTCTATCACAACGAAGGAACAGAGTATGAACTGGACTTTTTTAGTCATTGAAACACTAGACAAGGAGAGGCCTGGTATCTTTAAATCTGTGAAAGCAGATTGTTTCAAGAAATGCTGTATTTCAAGACAAATTTAATCAGACATATTTAACTGGCAGAAATATTTTTACTTTTATTAATGTATTTAGAGATATTAAAATTCAAATTTGAGTTGCATCCTTTCTTGCTGGGATATTTGCTCTTAATTAAAATACTTTGTATCCTTTAATCCTTTCTATCCTTTAGTTTTTTGCTATATATGAAATTCTAAATCATGTAGAATTAGTGAGAATGTAAACTGTCTTTTATAATGGCTTTATTTTCATATTATTAAAATCTTATTAAAATGTAGAGATGTTAAAATATTAAGTGTCTGTAAAATGTGATGCTAATATTAATTTTGGAGGGTTTAATTTTTGAAATGGATATTAATTGCTCTAAAGATTAAAGTGTTATTCTTTGATGTTTCTGGAATGTATTCATCCCTTGAGATATGCTATTGCATACTTTCTTTCCCAGAAATTTTACATTTAGGTATATGAGAATTTAATTTACGTAATTGACTTTTTTTCACTTTTTTAATTCTTAAATTTAAAACATGTTCTGCTACTCCAACAAAATTTCTGTAGTTTCAAAGAAATACTAAAGATGCTTAGTTAGAGAACAAACAAAACATTTTTATGATGTACTTATGATGTGCTCAACAATAACAGGAATAACTCAGGAAACAAAGTAAAATTTTCCTACTCTCAAAAAATTGACAACGTCAATAATAAGATAATACTCATGAAATAGGTAATTACAAAAATGAGTGATATTGGTAAAAATGGGAGTAAAATAAAGGGAAAAATTATTGCAGACTGGAATGTTTGTCAAACTATGAGGTAAAACTTGAAGGAAGGGTGGAATTTAGATTGGAGAAAAAGTATTTCAAAACAGAAGATTCAGTAAGAGTTTTATGAAGAGAGTTTATTTCTGGGATAGTAAGAAGTGGGTCACCATGTTGGATCGGTAATTTAGAGTCAAATTCTGTTGGACCATAATGGAAGCCAACAGAGGAAAGAAGTTGATTAACAGGAAAAAAAGCCATGTAAGGGTCAAGGAAAATTTGGACTGAGATGAGGCCACTGAATTAGGTGAACTCCAGAGTGAAGTTTCAAGAGAGCGTTAAGAATTGAAGCCACATTATAGAAGTCTACGAAGAAAAACAGTTATGATAAATGGTGGCAGAAGGAATAGCCCACTCATCTGAGGAAAAGAAAAATTAGGGTCAAGGAAAGCTGTAGAGTAAGCGTCTGTGTGTGTGTTCAGGATAGATAACACATTCTATAAAATGTGATCAAATGAAAATCACATGTCCAGCATGGATATATGGAATATACTCTGTTTCTTTAATATAGTGAATGAGGAGAATTATATGATTAAAAGCATTAGATAAATTTAATATTCAATGTACTGTGAATTCCTTTGACACACGAGCAGTCTCACAGTGGAGGAATATATTTTTGATAGATGGTGAAATTTGGATTCCTATTTTCTTGCAACTGGTAATGCCGGGAATGACAATGTGCCACTGACATTAGCAACACTGAGTAGCCTTGGGACAAGTTGATGCAATTACTGCCCTGTTAATCGGACAGGTCTCTGTTAGTGTCTTCCTGCTCAGGTTCTGCGGGACTGAGATGAATGAAAACTCACTATTCCAGTGTAGAATACCTATTTTGCAGTGGACATTTATTACTTTCTGTCTGGTTAGTATCTTTTCCATTTAGGAAATGTTCCTTTCTGACATGGAGGTGGTTAATCAACAACCTTAGATTATCCTCCAAACTCCGCCCCCCTCAACACACACCCAACACAAAAGCTGTCATCTGATTCAGGCTTGAAAATCAGATTCCCCACATCCCTGCTCATAGTGATGGGTGATGGGCTCAGGACAGCTAGGCAAGTGATCAAGCCAGGGCAGTCAGTATCCCCAGGGCTTTCACTGGAAACATCTACAGGAAAGAAGTATATTTTCATTTTCTCTGAGATAGCTAGGTTGAAAAAAACAAAGAAACCTAGAGCTGCCAATAATTTTAGCAATCATATCATGGAAACATTCCTGAGAATAAAGCCAGCTCAGAAAAAGCAGAGCTGAGAGATAGAGAAGGAGAGAACCCTGATGAAGTTGATTTAAGCTCCTGGATCCAGTTGTGGTTGTATTTCTCAGTTAGATGAGTCAGTACATTCCTTTTTCTTTGGTGAGGAAGATTGGTCCTAAGCTAACATCTGTTGCCAATTTTCCTCTTTTTGCTGAGTAAGATTAGCCCTGAGCTAACATCTGTGCCCCATCTTCCTCTATTTTGTATATGACATGCCGCCAGAGCATGGCCTGATAAGCCGTGTGTAGGTCCACACCCAGGATCCGAACATGCAAACCCTGGGCCACCAAAGCGGAGCACACAAACTTAACCACTAAGCCACTGGGCTGGCCCCAGTACATTCCTTTTTTTTTCCCTCAGTCGGCTGTCATTTGCTACATAAAGGATCCTGCTTAATGCAACTAAGGAGAATAATTGGTCATAAGGTAAGAAAAAAAGTGTGAGCAAAGAGAGTTATACCTATTCCCTTCTATGAATAACCTTTGTTTCTATAAGAAATGCACACCTCACTCCCTACCATGTGTCATGGTCATTCATGTTCCTATTTTTATTTCTGGTACTAGAATGTGAGCTTTTTGAGAGCAGGGATAGTTTCTAGTTTTTCTCTGACATTCTACTGCATGGCAGGCACTGTAACTGACCAGCCCTCAGTCATCCCAAGCTGTTTCCCCTTGTTTATCTACCACTGCAGAGACTGGCAAAGGCCAGAGACTCACTTTCCTGGTCTCTCTGCCCCTAGGAGTCATCATGTGATCCAATGCTGCCCATTGAGATATAAGTGGAAATCGGCTGAGAGAAATGTTTTGTTTTCTGATAAAAGAAAAGGTGTGTTGGGGCCGGCCCGGTGGCGCAAGCGGTTAAGTGTGCACGCTCTGCTGCAGCGGCCCTGGGTTTGCAGGTTCGGATCCCTGGCGCGCACTGATGCACCACTTGTTAAGTCATGCTGTGGCGGCATCCCATATAAAGTAGAGGAAGATGGGCACAGATGTTAGCCCAGGGCCAGTCTTCCTCAGCAAAAAAGAGGAGGATTGGCATCGGATGTTAGCTCAGGGCTGGTCTTCCTCATTAAAAAAAAAAAAAAAAGAAAAGGTGTGTTTCTGTCATTGCCTCTTTGTTTTTGTGTTTGGAACATCGATGTGTAAAGATGATGTCTTGGGCTACAGCAGCCATACTGTGATAATGAGGCATGAGCATGAGGGAAATAAAAAGCCAACTTGCTTAAAACGGCAGTCGTACCATGCCTGAAACTGTTTAATCCAAACTTCTTTTTTCTGAGTTAAATTGACTAAATTTGGAATATATTTGTCCATATTTATCTAGAACATACTTTACCAAGTTAGTGATTATGTTCTAAACTTAGAGTTTCTTAAATGATGCATGAACTTTAACCTAGCTATTAATGTCTATGAATCAGTAATTTTGAGGCTGGCAAAATTTTGTTTTGGAAAGCACATAAACATTTAAATCAGGGGACTTGGGTTGATTTCTATTCTCTGCAGATTACTAATGTATGATATGACCTTATAAAAGTTAATGATTATGAATTTCTCTTTCCTTTTATTATATGTGGGAGTAAATTAAATTCCCTAGTACTTCATGGTTTTGGTATAAGGATTAAGTTGGAAAACATGTGAAAATATTTTATAAAATGTAAGGTGCTAAACAAATGTTAATTATATATTTTGTTGTTTTTTAACTGACTCTTAACTTGCTCAGGCAAAACTGTAGCTATGTCTTGTCCCTGCAATGGTAAGAAGCAGAGAACTTCTAAGAGAATATTATTAATTACTTATTTATTTTTATTTATTTTTTGGTGAGGAAGATTGTTGCTGAGCTAACATCTGTGCCAATCTCCCTCTATTTTGTATGTAGGACGCTGCCACAGCATGGCTTGATGAGTGGCGTGTAGGTCCGAGCCCAGGATCCATACCCACGAACTCCAGGCCACTGAAGTGGAACTCGAGAACTTAACAACTACACCACTGGGCTGGCCCCTTAATTACTTATTTTTCATAAATAAATTTAGTTATAATGTAACATTATATTTAAGCAAAAATACATATCAGTGTATAAAAATCATGCACTATTTTGTTTGAAAATAATATACCATTACGATGACCCATTTGTGTTCATTTTCTGTAATGACAAAGGAAATGTTTTATTTGTGATGTGGTAAAACCCCAGACTCAGTGTGGTTATTCCAACAAAGCACAGGAACTAACATTTTAAGGTTAAGTGCTGCATGATTATAAACCTCATGCTATTTTGATACTGTTACTTGAAAAGTAATATGGAAGAGTTTTTGAATATGTCTGGAATGATACCAGAAAAATCCAATATTTGTGTAAAATTTCATAGGATCAGCTGTTTAACCAACAGCCTGATTAAATATCAATACCCGTTTTGCAAGCATTGTAAATTTTACCCTATTATTATCTCATAACATAATTTTCAACTGGTAAACAAATTTTTCTGAAAGCAACCAAATTATAGTGTACTGTGTCCTCATCCCAAAACGTAAGAGTTTTCTAGCAAAACACTCCAGAGAAAATAGCAAGCCCCCATTTGCCTTGTCCTATATACCAAAGATCAGAAAAGTCACCTGGTTGGTTTTAAAACAGCTTTGTTCCAATCATACAAGAGAATTTATGTCTTTTCTGAGTCTTATTCTTTACAAAACTTAAGCTCTCTCCACTACGCATTATCTAAAACAAATAACATATTACTATAGCAAAATACAAACTCCAAAGGAACATCTTATAGATGGAAGATTTTATTCTATTTTTATATTTATATTCCAATTTTTATACTTCCTTCATCTATCATAAATTTTCCTGATTCTTCCAAACGTCACTATAAATGAAAAATTGTTTTGTTTTTTTTTGTAACTTAGGCCATTTGAATTGTAATCACCTGCTGCTAGTTACTTAGAGAAGAATACATAATCCAATTATAGCTGTTTGGGGGGTTGACCTGCCCTGTGGCCCAGTGGTTATGTTCAGCACACTCTGCCTTGGCAGCCCGCGTTTGGTTCCTGGGCATGGACTTATACCACTCATCAGCAGCCATGTTGTGGCAGCGACCCACATACAAAATAGAGGAAGATTGGCACAGATATTAACTCAGGGTGAATCTTCCTCAAGTAACAAGAGGAAGACAGGGGGCCAGCCTGGTGGCTTAGTGGTTAAGTTTGCGCACTCTGGTTTGGCAGCCTGGGGTTCGCAGGTTCAGTTCCAGGGTGTGGACCTATGCACCACTCATCAAGCCATGCTGTGGTGGCGTCCCACATACAAATTGAGGAAGACGGGCATAGATGTTAGCTCAGGGCCAATCTTCCTCAGCAAAAAGAGGAGGATTGGCAATGGATGTTAGCTCAGGGCCAATTTTCCTCAGCAAAAAAAAAAAAAAAAAAGAAATATTATAGCCATTTGGGTTTAGGGCATGATATGTTTTACTTGTTTATTTAATTTGATTAAGAATGGAATAGATAGCAATTGGAATATATTTAACACGGTCCTTCAAGGTAAGGATTGTGTCTTATACCTTTTTTGTGACTTCTCTATAATACTAAAATACTAGTCTGGCAACTAGTAGTGAGCCAGTATTTGTTTGATTGACCCATATATTAACATCACTCAGAAACTGCTAATACATCTCAAATGCAATGATTACTAAAAAATAAAAATTTGCAACAGTAATATTTGATATTTTTTTGGTAATTTTTCTCATTTATCTTTACTTGGCATCAGAGAGATATCATTTTATAAATATCTGTTGGTAGTATAAACTCAGAAATTTTATTCACTCAACACTGATTGATATAAATAGATAAGTAAATGAGTAAATAGACATTTTAGGGCAGTGATAAAGGGTTGAGGATGAATTTTCTTCATTATTGATACTAAATTGAAAATCAATAGTTTTTGCCCAGACAGAAACAAAATTAAATCAATTTCAAGACTCAATTGGTGTTTATCTTTTTTTTCAGTACTTAAGAACTGATTTGATTTTTATTTGTAAAAGAAATCTCTTTTCATATATTGAATTGTCCTTCCACCCCCCAACTTCAATCATCCTAATAATACTAGAAAAAAAATGTAAACCACACTTATTTCTATACTAGGTAGCTTTGAGCTACACACACTGCTAGAATTCTGGGAGATAATATTATATGTGTCTATTTTAAAGTAACATATAAATATATTTTATGAAGTATACATTTTAAAAGTGGATTTAGTGTTTCTGTACCATTCAGATGCTGTTCTGCAACAAATAGCAAAAAAAAAAAAAAAAAAAGAAAGAAAAAAGATTAGTGTACTCACCAGACTGCCAAGAATTCTCCTTATGGATCTATGCAATGCCTCTAATTTCTAATGGGTTGCTTTTATAGCTTTTGGAGTATTGCCACTGAATTTTCCCTTAATTTATTGTCAGACTGTTTCTAGTGGATTTCTCAGTGGTTTGCTCAACTCTCCCCAGCAAGCTACTCTGAAGTCACCTGAGCCTCAGCCAGCAGAGGACTCTTATGACCCGTGTCCAGAGGCTGTTGAGCTCAGCTCAGGGAATTGCTCCATCCTGATTGCCAGAGCTCTTCCAGGTAAGGCCATTCCACTTCCAAAGAGTTACTGGACCTCCTCCAGCATACTGGCAAACTCTGACTGTTGGACTGCTCCCAATAAACTGGCAGAATATAATCAGTTGGCTGCTGCCAGTGGAAATGTAGCCCACACTACTCAAAAGACGACACCTTCTTCCTTGAGGCAATTTGGTGATGCAGGGAAAAAATGCAGTCATAGTTATAACAAACTAGTGTTTAGTGTCAGGAAAGCAGTTGCTCACCACAAACCCCCAATACAACCACCAAGCAAATTTACAAATTAAAGGTGAGTTACAGATTTCTTACACATCTTTCTTCTCCTATCCAGTTTTTTCTTTCCCCAGAGCATTTGTCTCAAATTTTTGTCTACTTTTCTACCACCAAAATATATTTTAATCATTTAGAGATTTTTTTTGCAAGTATGGAGTTATAACTGAAATGAAGGCTTTTACTATTATCCTTTCTACATTTCTATAGATCCATTAATCATGATAATAGAATCTGCACAATTTTATTTTAGTTTGATTAAAATGTTTTTGGCAAGCTTTTAATAAATATTAATTAGTCATTTTCTAAAAATCCTGGAGCCCAAACAATCCACTATTCCCCAGTGTTACTACATAAGTTTCTTGAGCAGAGCCTAGGATAATTTAACTAAAGAGAATACTTAACAGACAGGGCAACACCTAAACCCTCTGTGTTTTCAGGAGCAAGAATACAGATACTACTCAACAACCCTACCTTCTCTCTGTAACTCTGAGTTTTTCCCTGAGAGTTAAGGGTAAATAAATACTCTAATAAATTTGGAAGGAATTTGACAACCTATTACCATTAGCCATAATTTTAAGATTTATCTTTGAAGTCAATACATATATTTCTTTGCTTCAAGTCCATAAATACTCTCAATCAAATATACTACAGATATAAAAATTAAGTTCTTTGTTTAACTTTTTATTTTTACATAATTTCAGACTTATAGAAAAGTTCCAAGAATAGTTTAGAGAATTCCTAAGAACCTCCACCCCAATTCCCCAAGTGTTAACTTCTAATTTTCTTTATAATTTTCTATTTCTATCTCTAAAATATATGCATATTTTTTTCTTTTAACATTTTGAGAGTAAGTTGCAGATCTGATATCCCTTTACCCATAAATCCTCCAGTTTGTTTTTGTTAAAAAGGAGGACCTTCATCATTTGGCAAACATCATAGTAACAATTATTGCAGACCAGAATCATAAACGGATGCTAAGTTAGTGGGCAAAAGTACGATGAGAAACAGAATATTTGCACATGAGACTACACAATCTCAAAATATCTTCCCGCAAGATTTTTATTAATCAAAATAAAATTGAGTAATAAAGAATTTTCCCTCAATCCAAAGAAAGGTCTGGCATTTTGCCTGGTTCCTGGCAGGTAACCTCTAAACTCTTTGGATTTCCTGAACAATAGGAGTGTCTTTGTTATCCACAGTAGGCCCCTAGTACCACGCCACATTTTATGCTAACAATGTGAATTATGTTGGGCCCCTAGATAATTTGTGCTAATGAGATGACTCAGGGTGAGTGCTGGCCACTAAGAAGATGACTTAGGGTGAGGGCTGATACCCAGAAAGACTAACCATGTGATTATCAGGAGCAGAGGAGACTGGAGATTGAGTTCAATGGTGTGGGCAATGTTTCAATCAATCATGCCAATTTAGTGAAACCCCAGTAAAAACTCTCGACTGGGAAGCTCCAGAAAGCTTCCCCGGTTGGCAATACTTTCAGTGTTGTCACACTTCAATGCTGGAGGGTAACATTTCCCTGCAGATGTTGGAAGCTTTGTGTTTGGAATCCTCCCAGATTTTGCTTATGCTTTTCTTGTAGGTTTGTCTGCTTCCAATTTCTATCCTTTGCCTAGAATAAACTATAAGTATAACAGCTTTCACTGAGTTCTGGGAGTCTTTCTAGCAAACTATTGAACCTGAGGTGTTCGTGGGAAATCCTAAGTTTGTAGCCAGCTGGTCTGATATGAAGGCAGTCTTGTGGGGGCTGTTCCCTCAGACTTTGCAGTTTGATAAACTCATTGCGGTTGATGTCAGCAGTCTTGGGCACACTTCGCAGTCTGAAGGACTGTGCCCTTATCTTTGAGTCTGGCTTAACTCTAGGTAGAAATAAAGACTTTTCTTTGGGAGAAACCTGACAGACATTACCTTAGCCAAGTGATCAGAGTTAACATCTCCTACAATGACTAATATTAATATCGTGTACCTCCTCATATGGTGCACTGAGAAAGGCACAATATCACTTGTGTGTTATTCTCACAAAAAATGCATTACGTTTAATCTAATTATGAGAAAACATCTGACCAACCCAAAGTAAGGGATAGACTACAAAATAACTGGCCAGTACTCTTCAACTTCATGAGTTACTGGAGGAGGTTATGGATATGGAGACACGACTACTTAACGAATGTGTGATCTTGGATTGTATTTTGGACTGAAAAAAAGGACTTAATTAGGACAATTGATAAAATTTGATTGAGGTTTGTAGATTACTTGATAGTATTGTATGTATGTTACTTTTGTGTCCTACAAAATTGTGACATATTTAGGTAAGATGTTATCACTAGGGGAACCTGAGTGAAGGATTTATAGGAATTCTGTCTGCTATTTTTGCAATTTTTTATAAGTCCAAGATTATTTCAAAATAAAAAATTAAAAGAATCAAGAACAATTTCTTATCTATCCATAGCACAATTATAACAATCAGAAAATTAATACTGACACGATATTATTAGTGAATTTATAGACCTTACTGAAAACTCATCAGTTGTTTCCCCAATGTCCTTTAGACTTAAGTCCATTTTAGAAATACAATATGGAACCGTATTAGGGGTGATTTTCCTGCAATTATAAAACATGAGAAAAAGAGATGAACGTTAGAAATTCTGATGCTCAATGATCTTACAGAGTGTGGTACAACAAGCAATATATGAACCAGAAATATATATGGTATAGCCCAACAAACTGTTTTTGTTTGTGGCATCAAAAGACTTTCTTTAGAGAAAGCTGTCTCCTGCTTCTGCTCCAACTCACCTCCAAAGTTAAACAATTTTACCTTGAATACAATTATATTCTTCATGATAATCTCTATGATTCAAATATCATGACTTACTAATTTGTTTTCTGGCTTCTAATTTTCCACACTGTGTAACTTTGAGTTTGTTACTTGATATCTCTGAGTCTCAGTTTCTCTTTCTGGAAAATGGGAAATTTAATACGTATTTTTCAGGATTTTGTTATGACTAAATGTGATAATATATTTGAAGTACCTAGTACTGGTCCTGGAACACATCACGGTTTCAACAAATGCATTTCTCTTCCCCTTTTAATTACCAAAGTGAAAGCCTTAACATATGACGGCCAGTCCCACACATCAATAGAATAGATTATAACTTAAGGCATGAATTGCAATCAACTCAAAAGCATCAGCCTTCAAAATGCCTGAAATTCCCCTTTAAGACTCACCCCACTGTGCTTATGCATTCTATACCCAAAATGCTTCCATTAAGACACACATGTGTTGTCTGAGTGGGGGACTAATGTTAATTCATTACCATCATTTGATTTATGAGATGATCCATTATCTGAGAACGGGACATGGAGGAGAGTCTGAAGAGGCAGATCTGGAAGGGGCCTCTGGTGGTCAGGTGAGCACACAGGTGATCCTTTCAGGCCCTAAGGAACTAGAAGAGGGAGAAATCTCTAGAGCCAAGCTAGAGATGCAGAAAGGATGAAAAAGAACCAAGATTAGATTCTCAAGAGTTTTTACATTTGTCTAGAATAAGACTTGAGCATGATTCAAGTTACTGTGTGCCTTTCTTTTCTCTTTCCTAAAACCAAAATTCATTGTGCCTCTCAGTGGACACTGATGCCTTCTCCTAAGTTCTCTAAGCTATATATGAAGGTGAGGCATATGGCAGGGTAGGACTAGGGAAAAATACTTGAGGACACTGTGAAAAAAGCACCATCTACCTTGGTCCAAACATTAGATTACAGGGTATGTGACTCCCATAGTATTTACTGCTCTCTTCTATACTTTGTCATTGATTTTTCTGTTTTTTCAACTAGATTTTAAGCTTTTTAAACACAATTATTTGTCTCTATCTTCAGGGCGTAGAATAATGCCTGACGCTTAAGTTAGGTGGTTGTGATACTTAATTTTATGTGTCTACTTGACTGGGCCACGGGGTGCCCAGACATTTGGTCAAATATCATTGTGGGTATTTCTGTAAAAGTGTTTTTGGATGAAATTAACATTTAAATTGGTAGACTAAGTAAAGCAGATTGACCTCTCTAATGTGGATGGGCCTCATCCAAGCAGTAGAAGGCCTGAATTAGTACAAAAAGGCAGATCCGGGCCAGCCCCATGGCTTTAGCAGTTAAGTGCGTGCGCTCCGCTACTGGTGGCCCGGGTTCGGATCCTGGGCCCGCACCGACGCACTGCTTCTCCAGCCATGCTGAGGCTGCGTCCCATATACAGTAACTAGAAGGATGTACAACTATGACATACAACTATCTACTGGGGCTTTGGGGAGAAAAAAGAGGAGGATTGGTATGGATATTAGCTCAGGGCTGATCTTCCTCACACAAAAAAAAAACAAAACGAAAGGCTGATCCTTCCCCCAAGTAAGACAGAATTCCTTCTGCCTGACTGCCTTCTAATCGATGCATCAGCTTTTTCCTGCCTTTGGACTCATACTGAAACACCAGTTCTTCCCGAGTCTTGTGCCTGCCGGCTTTTGGACTGGAGCTACACTATTGGCTCTCCTGGGTCTCCAGCTTGTGGACTCAATCTGTAGATCTTGGGACTTGTCAGCCTCCACAATCATATGAGCCAAACCGTTATAATAAATCTCTATCTATCTATCTATCTATCTATCTATCTATCTATCTATCTATCCATCTACATCCTTTTGGTTCTGTTTCTCTGGAGAACCCTGACTAATACAGCGACCAATGATTATTTTATTGTTATTTTTGAATAAATGAATTAGTGAAAAAGCAAATTGCTAGGCAACGTCAATTCACCTCATACATAAGATGTGGGGTTTGGGCTAAGTATCTCTGATCCCTTTTAACTACTGCATTCTAAGATTCTAAAGCTTCTCGTTTCTGCTTATTGTATTTTGAAATGACCAGAGAAAGAAACTAGGTAATTTCCCAGACTGAATGAACAAAAGAAAACAAAAACAAAAACAAAAACTTTATATCTGTAGCAATGTCTGTTTGCCATACACAGTGTGAGCAGATAGAGATATCATTTTCTTCTCAGAAGACTGTGAGCAGATACCTGTTCTCTCATCTGGCATACTTTTATTTCATGACACATATCTCATTCCATCTCATTCTAGGTGTTGAATTTCTTAAAAAGTAAGTTTTTTTTAAAAAAGAAAGATAGCACTAGATTTTATAAAAATCTCTTGCCCCAAAAACAAAATGGAAAAATAGTCCAAAGTAAAATCCAAATATTAGTGGTTACTATGGGCATTGGTCACTAATTTCAGATCCCAAATATTGACCTTCTATAGAATCAGGAGACTAAAGACTCAAGGGCGAGTCTACTCTTTCTTCTCTAGGCTTCTTATTTGTCACTTGAGGACCAAGAAGGAGGTAGCCTAGGTAGAACCATAAAAAGGAAATACCTAAAGAATGTCAGATTGCTTAAAAAGGTATAGCAAGTATATATTAGCCCTACTCTGTGCCAGATATTGTTTTAAGCACTATAACATGAATCAACCCATTTAATCCTGATAGCAACCCTAACTATTATCATTATCATCATGTTATAGCTGAGGAAACTGAGATACAGGGAGGTGAAATTAACATGCCCACAGCTATTAAGTGAAAAGCTAGAATTTAAACACAGATAATCAGGGACCAGAGGGCAGGCTCTTAACCACCATGCTATGCAACCACTCGGCATGTGTGACTTGTTTTGATCCTTACCATGTCCTTTGAAGCAAGTTCGAATGCCTTCATTTTACAGATGAGGAATCAAGTAATCAGAGTTTTTGTATCTTGTCAAGATACCTACAACAGGATAAAACCCAGATACAAACATGGATTTTTCTGATTTAAGAGTCCATATTCTTCTAGACCTTGTTCTGTGTGTTTTGTTTGTTTGTTTTCCTCTTCCTCCTTCATCAGTATGTTTTTTATTTCATGTCTCTTGGTCAGGTAACCTACCCGGCAACTTTCCATAGGATTCTCTGTCCTGGAGAATGCTTATATTTTTTTACAGAGATTTTCTAGAGTTTCAGTGAGCTGTTTCAGAAGCTGCCAGCCTTAAGTGATGATGCCTCAACTATAACCATCTTGAATGCAATCATTCATTCACCCTCAAATAAAATTAAGCACCTACAATGTGTTCTACTATGTGGAAATGCTGAAGGTCTTACCAAGGTTCTGGCACCATGCTAGATGTTGTGGTTACAAGGATAACTAAGGTAAGTCCAGGTTTGAAGGAGTTCAAAGCAGAGTAGAGGATCATCCTGATTCAAAGAAACCTCTTGCTTAGCTTCTGTTTGGGTGTAGCAGGTGGAGGAGGCTCTGTCCTACTCCTCTGCTCCTGCTCCTCAACTAGTCCCAGAACATGATCTCTGTATGGCATCTTGCTATTCTCACAAGTGAAGGGAACAAAAGTGAAGGGTGCTGCTAGTGCCCCGCAGTGGTCTTTTGGTCACTCAGCATTTATTGAATCATACTCTGGGGAAGGCAAGAGAGCAAATAATAACAATAGTAAGAATAGTAATAATAGGAACAATGAATACTGAATTTGTGCTACGTGCTCTACACTCCTCTTTGAAGCCAGCCATATCCTGTGAGGTAGGCAAACTTATTATTCTCATTTGCTGGAAACAGAAACAAAGACACAGAGAGGTTCAGCAAGTTACCCAAGGCCAAATGGCCAGTGGTGGCACAGGTGGGATTTTTAAACTAGGAAGTCTGAGGCCAGAGCCTCCCTTCTTTGCCACTAATGTAAAAGACTTAATAAGAAAACGTGAACGTCTCATATTGCCAGGATCTTAAAATACGGGACACAAAAGCATTAAAAATCCATTCGTGAAACATTATGAAAGGAAGTAAAAACACAGCCAACTAATTAAGAGTATCCTGTGGACCAGGAAGGAACCTTTATCTATTACCTGTTAGGGTGCTGGTGTTTTCCGTTCCTCCCCTAATCCTCCCCACGCTCCTGCAGGCTGCCGTAGAGCCCGATGCTCGGACCTCGCCACTCTCAGGAGCTAGCCTCCTCCAGCCCCTGTCACACTTCCTCACAGGGGCTACCCTGTAACTCACAGTCCGTATCTAGTAGATCGAAACCCTTTGAGGGAAGGCACCATTCGTGTTTGTATCTCTAGTGCCTAGTAGATTGAGACTATTTTGTAGAATGAATAAATGAATAAATGAATTCGATCCATTTTTACAAGTGAGAAAATAGGCACCGACAGCCTCTGTGTCTTGTTCATGCTGCACGGCCGGTACCTGAGAGAATCGACAGCAATCTCAGTCTGTTCGCCTCTACATCTCGTGATCTTCAGGTGAGCTTAAATAAGAAGGAAACAACGTGAATGAAGTGGAATAGAAATTTGTGTCAGGGTGGAAAGGAGTGCACAGTTTAAAGGATTTTTTTTTTTTTTGTCACCTCAGGGACATGAAAAATAAGAGATGGAAATGAGCAAGTTCCGTGGGAGTAGAGAACAGAGTTTGGATTAATGTGCCATAAGATAAGAAAGCCACCCCTGCTTGTGTCCAGTCACAGTTTGCATTTAAGACTCTGCTGACTCTTCCTGTCATAGGCTTTGTTTAAGGAAAGCAAACAGAAATAAAAAGACTACCTCCCCCCAACAAGGCTAAGTAAAATATGTGTGCAATCCACGGTTCACAAATACAAAAGGAATCGTAGTTGGTTTAATATTTTAATTTGTCGTCGGTGATTGCTTTGCTGTTCCCTTTTCCATGTCGGATTAAGCGGAGGCCCGCCCGGCTCCCGCTGGGCCCGCACACGTCTCCACAGGCTCCCGCAGCGCCTCGGGAGCAGCAGGCAGCTTTGCCACCCAATCCAGCATCTGGGGGCACAGTATCTCGCTCAGCCGACTTGATCTCACTTTCTTCCTCTGAGCAGCTCTGTGGCAATTCAGAGGTGAAGAGGCAGATAATTGGACAGTGGAATTGGGTCCTGTGCGGTACGAAGCTAAAAAAGAAATTCCGTCAGTATGAACTTGGAAGTGAAAAGAAAACCCAACAAACAAAACCCTGTGTACAGCAAATGAAGCCAAAGGGAGGTTTGCGAGCAGCCTGGCTCTGCATGGACGTGACAAGGCCACTGGCCAGAAAGCTTAGAGGCAGTTCTTCTGATGCAATGTTGCTATCAAGTAGTGGTTTAATTAAAAAAAGGCAACCTATTATTTCCTCCACCTGCTGACTCAGTATACTACATATACTACAAATTTATGTATAAAAACTGATGAGCACAAAATTCTGTATTAATTTTTGTCAGAGTAAGTTTTTCCTATTTTTTTCCGGAAAAAATTCTGTAGAAGGAAAATATTTCCTAAATTCTCTTTGGAATGACCATAAACATTGCCAAAATTACCAGATAAATTCTTGATCTTCTATCCACTTCTTTTGGGCTACATCACAAACATCACAAACAATACTTAATGCATCTTAAGTCAGCAAAACACAATCAGAAATCTGGCACACTGAATAGCCATTTATTTTGGATGGATGGATAGATAATGAGACAGGACACTCAATTTTTTTGACCATATTCACAGAATTTACCACTCAAATCAAACAATAATTATTGATTGTATTGGGGGAAAGCATTGTGCTAGTGACTATGGAATGTGCAAGATAGAATAGATACAATGCCACAATATCTAACTGAAAAATTCTCCTGACTTATTTATCAAATTTCTTTTGTTGCTTAAGCAGTGTAGTTAATCAAAAGCAAAATAGATCACAAAAATGACAAAAAAAAGACTAAACTATATCTTGACCAATGATGAAAACTACCAATAGTCCAGTAGTAATTGCGTTATTGAGAAGTCATATATATAGTCATTTATAGTGTGTTACTTAATTTAATCACAAATATATTATATACATTTTAACAATGAATTCCTTTCCTTTTCCTAGAACTTGGTTCCAAATTTTAGATATATGACTTCTTAGATGGCAACACAGTGCTTGAAAATACTCTGATGGACCCATAAACTGTGGTATGGCCAAGCAACACAAAATGGATGTATGTGCCTTAACACACTACCACAAACTTAGTGGCTTAAAACAACACATATTTGTTATCTGTAGATCAGAAGTCTGACATGGGTCACACTGAGCTAAAATGAAAGTGTTGGCAGGGGCGCATTCCTTTCCGGAGGTTTTGAGAGAGAATCCATTTTTTCTTGCTTTTCCCTACTTCTAGAAGGCTTGAATTCGTAGCTTATGGGCACTTTCTCCATCTTCAAAGCCAGTCAAGTCATCTCTCTCTTGTGCTTCCTCTAGTCACATTGCCCTCTGATCACAGTGTGGATATGTTCTCACTTTTAAGAACTCATGTGATTAGATTGGGCCCTCCTGGAAAATCCAAAATAATCTCATCTCAAGATCCCCACCTTTGATCATATTTGCAAAGTCCGTTTGACATGTACGTATTCATAGGTTCCAGGGATTAGGATTTACAATTTGGACATTTTTGAAAGAGGTAGTATTCTACCTACCACAATAGAGCTTTTTTGTTTTTTTATGATGGAATTGTAAATTCTAACTCATGTACAAGACCCTGTAAGATTTTCACTCATTTTTACTCATTCATTCGTTCACTCACACATTTAGCAAACATTAAGAAAGCCTCTATTATAATATGCGACTGCAGATACAGACAAATTAGTCCACTCACTTTTGCCCCTTGTGACCTTTGCTATTCTACATCCAGGCCTGTGTTGGAACTATCCCCTCTGCCTAAGATACCACGTTTGTCTTACCCAATTTAAGTTCCTAAATAAATTCCCCAAGACTCATTTCAAATACTACCTCCTCCATAAAGCTTTTTTGACAATCCCAGCTGGAAGCAATCTAATCTCAAATGTTATAATACCCTGTTTTTACAATTTAGTGACATTTTCGGTTATTGGTGGTTATTTGTATATATTCCTTTCCCTTCTTAGGGATGAGAAGTTCCTTTTAGTTCATGGACCCTTCACATTCAAGTACAGGAGGACCCAAGCATGGCAATCAGTATATATTGACTGACTATAAATATTTGTAGAAACTTTCTTTGTAAAAATATATTTGCTTATGACTTAAAACAGTAGAAGACATCCAGAAATTTAGCTTTGTTTCAAAGTTTTGCCATATTTTTCAGGAAGAAAAATTGTAAGAAAAAGAGCAAGTAAATTAATTAGAGGTTAAGGCCCTCATAGCAAGAAAAACCATGTGATTTGCCAATTTATGAAGCCAAAATGGAGAATTATGGAGAAATTCCCCTGCAGATCTCTTGCTGCTGCCAAAGCTGACAGCCAAAATGAGGTTTATAGTCACTCATATTTTTCAACAATGTGTCTCACATTGCCAATATAGAAATGCCTCCTTTGTGACCTTGAAAACGGCCTCCATCTCTTTATCAGTTTTCCATCTAGTAAAATTAGATTCTTTTCTGTTACAGTAAGTTTTCAGTCAAATCTGTAAAATATAATTTCCATTGATGAAAAAAAATGTGCATTTTTTTTTCATTTTCTAAATCAGGAAACTGAACCAATAAAGAGCTGGAGGCCATATTTGAGACATGTACTTATAAATAAACTGTATTTCAAGAGTCTGTATGAACACTCATCCACATTCATATTCATACTAACAGTTGCCTCCACTTTGCTTACCTGTTGAAGACTGGTCAGGCCACATGATCTGTTTTCTCCAACATCATTTTGAGTAGATTATATACCTTTATCCGCTTAAGAATATCTGTGTGGGTGTTGATCAAAATTTTTTTTGAAATGTGTCTCTACATAGCAAAGTAGATTTTTAAATTCTACCTTAATTTACAAAAGAAATCAGTTAATTGTCTAATTTTGACTCATATTCTCATTCTTGCTTAATTTAAAATCTCTCGTTAAATTTTTGCCAAGGTAAAATATTTGCATTTTTATAACAAAGGTAAGAGTTTAGAAAAAGTATCAGGATACTGGGAGGTAATGACTGTTTAGATCCATGTTTGAAGATCATTTTTAGAAGCTCAAGTCAAAAAGAAATTAACCTGTGGACTTTGGTGTCAGAACTGCTTTGGGCTCAAATCCTAGTTCTGCCAGTAACACCAGATGTGGATCCCTTAAATCTTTATTCTTCAGTTTCCTGATCTGGAAAATGGGAATAATAAGAGTTCTAGCTCATGGAGATGTGAAGAGCAAATGAAGTAAATATGGGGAACGTGCTCACATGGTTCCTGACACGCAAGGACTAATTAAATCATAGGTACCACTTCATCCTGGTAATAAAACAATTCCTCTCTTTGTAAAAACATTTTCAAATGGCAACAAATTTAAATGAAAATGTGATCTTGACCAAACTTGAACTATCTTGCTCTTGATTAGATTTATCCATAAGTGTACTGCAAGACTTTCTTTGGATTACTTTTTATTTCAGTCGGGGTGATAATTTTATTTAATATGAAGAAGTAAAACAAGTAACAATCTTTGGATTCAGAAAAAAACAATACACAAACATCTTGATTTTTCCTTATAGAAACAAATACTGATAATGAAGCTCCCCAGATCTTCACAAACATTTTAATATTATAATCTCGAATGGATCATATTTTACTAAAACATCAACCATAACAAATTTAAGAAGGAAAACCAACTTGCTTTATTAATGTGAAGTTGATAAAGGGTCTTTGATCTTTTGGATCTCTCTACTATTACTTTTTTTTTTAAAAGTTAATACAATATATCCCCTTTTCAGAGGGGAAAAAAAATCCCCTGTTTCTTGATTACAAAAAAAAAAAAGAAAGAAAAACCCAACAACACCCGTTTTTATGTTGTGCCCTATCCCGCTGACACCGTCCTTTCGGAAAGCCAATGACTTGTTAGTACCCCTAGCAGCAGCGTGAACAGATGCGTCCCTGACAGGCGATGGATGGTCAGGGTCCATCTGGCCAGTGCAGCTCGGACAGAAATGATGTATACAGCTTCATCAGCGAATGACTGTCATCAATCGTGGGCCATGGGTAGCGTAAATGACAGCTACGCTGCAGCTGAGACCCCAGGTGTGAGACTGAGGAGGACTGATTTAAGAATGCTGGGTAATCAGGATTGTATAGGCTCCTGGACTTTAATTTGTATCTTTAACCTCCTATAAATATCCTGCTATACTGTAGCAGGTATGTGTTTTTTAGTGTCTCATCACGAAATTAGCTTCAAGATGACGGCTGTTCTTTGCTCCCTTTTAACTACTGATGACTTTAGTTCCCTGTCTCCATTACTAAATGCATGGAGTGTCCTGGCTGCTGTATGGTGTGCCCCACAATTTAATTATTACCTCATTGATTTTTCATGTATTGCAATTTTCTCTTCTTTAAGTCACAGGGCCTCTTCTGTTGGAGCAATGTTTGTTTTTTTCCCCAAGACTTCCTTTTGGAATCCTTCGGAGTCAAAGATGTTTTTGTTTGCCTCTTCTTCATCCCCATCCTGCCTCCACCCCTCCTCTGGAATGTCGAACTGCAGCAGTCAGGAGGTGGGCCTGCACATGCAGACAATCCAGAAAGGAAACTTCCCAGTTTGTACAAGATCTTAAAAAGGAAACAATGTTCCACTGCTTGCTCACCAACAAAAGGTACCTGATTTTTAAATGGTCTCTCTTTAGCATGCATTAAAGATCATGCATAATTTGCATCTATTAGCATTTTATTATACCACTGGCACTGGGGAAAGGAAAATGAAACCAATTATTGTATCCTCAGAGGACATTTCTTTACTTATAACTATTTGACAATAAATCATTTTTGTTTATCAGTTTACTGGATATAGCAAATGGAGAAACACTGGAGACTTGAGTTCTAAAAGCCTAGGAATTTATAGAGCGGCTCCATGTGTTTTCACTGAAAGCTCTTCAAATACTTCTAACTCATTAAAATGAATTATGTCAATTACCACCAGTAGATCTGGAAAACATTTAAATCTGATGGAAAAGGACTTTTTTTCTCTCCAATATCACAGAAATTCAGCTTTCCCAAATACAAGCAAGTTAATCCAACTTAAACAATATCTGGATAAAAAGGAGGCCAACCTACATGAATCCCACCCCCCCCCCTCCACAATGGAAATAATGTTGACTCTCTGATATTCTTACCATGAATTAGGGAGTCAGAGGTTTGGAGGAGAACTCAAGAGACCATCTGGTCCATTCCACTGCCTTCCAGAAGGATATACCAAAAGCATCCCAGACTCAAGAGAGGTTATTTTGTTTTTCATATACTCTGAAGGAGAATAGCACAAGAAACAGTAATGCAAACTCTTCAGGCACCCCCCCGGACCATAGACTTTTTTAAAAAGCGTGATATTTCTAACACTCCCCACTGGTCTTAGCGATATCCAAGGCTAGCATTCTTTCCAAGAAAAAAAATGTTCCGTACATTTTTCTTTTATTTCTTATAAAGATGACTTAAGTATTATTTTAGTGGCCAATGCAAAACTCACTATATTCTACTGTAAGAATTGTGAACAAAAATATATTAGTCATGTAAAGTCAGAATCAGAGAAAATGTCTGAACAAGGCTGCAATGTTTTAGAGACAAATTTTAAGAATGTGAAATGCCAAATAGTTTGTGAATTATAAAATAGCTTTAGAATAGCAGAATCATCATATAAATTAGCACTCATGATAGTGTTGAGAGATAGGGGAAAAAGGGGGGAGGGGAGAGAGAGAGAGAAAAGAAAGAAGACTTACCGAGCTAAAAAAAAAATGCCATAGATATTTTGTTTTAAGGCCTGAAAAACATCTTGAACATAGCTTCAAGGATGGAATAGTATATCTGTCACTACTAAAGATAACGTATCAACTAGTGCCTGCAGTTTGGAAACAAAACTGAACAAATTAATAGAAATTTGCTTATACTACTGAATAAGAATCTACAAATTTGTATTTTAGGATGGCAATAATAACCCTAAATGATTGAAGAGGTGTTTTAAATATAATTTATGTTGTAGTTCTCAGCAGTGATCTGTGGTTCACAAATATTTTTATGAGCTTAGATGGCTGGTAAAAGTGGATTTCTTCTAATAAAAAATGGTGATCTTGACAATAAAAAGTCCTGACTTCATTAAGTTGCTAACTGTTTGATTTGGCTTCAGATATTACTTGTCATTTAGATAGTCTGTATAATTTCTGTATGATAAATGTAGATTTTAGAGAACATAATTTAATAGACGTTTATGGACAACGAAATACTTGTACAACCTAATGTATCCACAATTTCTATACTAAAGATTCTCTGTGTACATCTATCAATAAGAAGTAATATAGTCAAGACCCTAAAAGTCATTGACTAGTTTTGGACCAATTTCCTTTCTCTGACCCATTACTAAGTTGGAGAATGACATCATCTGTTGGATGTTCTCATAACTACAGGGCCAAAAGTAGCATACTTAGAGATACACTTCTGTGAGGGGGGTTCACTGCCCTTCCCATGCCTGTTCTCTAAAAACTGAGTTCTGATAGGGATCCAATACAAACAATAGAATCTTCCAGAAACACAATTCAAACATTTTGCTTCCTCAGTAAGTGTTCTATTCTGGGATCTTTTCTCTTTGAATTGTCTTTTTCTTCTGGAATTTCATGAAACTATTGCTGTATCTCAGATGTGAGGTTTCCTCTCCTTTGGAATGGCTTTCCTAATCTACATGAACCTAGTGGGACTTAGTAGGATCAGCAAGGATTCAGGGAAAAGGAGACACTGAGGTCATACAAGTCTATTTCCAGTACAGGCAGACAGAGTCTTAGTGACACCCTGGTCCTCTGTAGGTAAAAGGAATAGAGGACAATATAAAGATTTGGGGCTAAAGCATCTGCTAGGAATAATGTATCTATTTGCCTAGTGTCTCATTTGGGAACACGAGGTAGCTGATGAAGGATTTGGGATTCCTGTCGGTACTAATGTTTTGTTTCTCTGTTTGAAAATGAATGTGAGACCCATTTTTCAGAAGGCCTGTGATATTTCAGGATCAAGGAAGAGACCCAGACCCTCCGTTGCAATGACAATGGTATCAGGTTGGTTCTTGGTTTGAGATAGCATAAGGACCACTAGGGACTTTTCCATCTATGCTTAGGTCTAGCTGATCACTTGAAATAATTTATAGCAATGCATTTTTGCTCTTTCCTTAGGAAGGAGTTGGAAAAAGTCTATAGACCAATTCACATCAGCATTCTTTCAAGATTTTTTTTTATATGTTAAGTGCTTGGAAGTAATTAGTGGAAGTTTAAAGGAAATACTAAAATATGATCTGTTTGATCACTTCCCTTAAGGGAAAATTCTGGATAGATTGTGAGGACAGACACTTTTTCCTTTAGGCAGGGACATAGGAATCAGTAGAAGGCACACCTGAGTTGGTTATTGGGAATGCAATTTGAATCAATTTCCAATGGAGAGAGGCACAAAAATTTGAAATTCCTTTAATTCAGTGTTTATTAAAATAAAATCATAGAGTAAAGCAGCCACATGTAGATCATGCATAGATCACAGGTAGATGGTTTTTCTTTTCCTTTACCCTCAAATTTAGGGTGCTTACCACAGAGACAAGCACAATGTAGGAGCCTAATCAGTATTTGTTAACTGCATGATCAGGTGTTTTTTCTTTAAATCCAAGTCGCTTAATTCATTGCATTAAAAGCTATGCAAATTTTGTATCATGTGATTTTGTTTCACTCTGTAAACAGAAAAGCTAAGGCTGATAGTAAGGGCTGATTGCAGAGTGAGCTGTTTCACTCCCTAGTTCAGAATGATTAGCTTGGATTCCTATTCTAAATGGTGGCTAACCTTAAGAAATGAGCAGAGTTGACAACTGGGTGGTACTGAGCATGATTCCCCAGAAGATGGCAGCTACAATGCAAGAAAAGTGAGGAATGAGATTTTTACATTGTTTGGGGTTTAATGATTTTAAAATAACCTCAGAAAAAGTCTTAATATTATCCAATATCAGAAGAGATTTTTTTTAACGCTGGACTTTGTTTCTATCTTTTAAACTATTGAATACATCATCCTCTAGTTTCAGAAACTTAAGCAAATGGACCAAGAGAATTGGACACATTTGGCAGTTCTTTTTTATCAGCCCAACACCCTTTAGCCAAGCACCAGTGGAGCCCAACATCATGGCACATTTCCCCACAATATACTCACACTCAACCAGCACCTAGGAGGGAAAAGAGTGCGAGGGCTATTGAGCACTGAGAATTTTTCCAATGAATCACAATTATGTGAACACCTGTGCTAACTAAGTTTGTGCTGATCCACTGTGAAAATTTGCAAAGTGCTCAACAGCCGTGAGAATTTCTCATTTATTATCTCAGGTGGGGTGGGCTGCAACTGCACATTAGGTTGCAGTATGAGGCATGTAAGGACACGCATTCAAGACCTCGTCTAGGACCTTTTCATTCTACCTGCAGGGTACAGCTGTGCCTCTTCACAGGCCAGAGTTCTGTGTCTGAATTTCTGCCCAGAAAAGTTAAGGGCAAATCCAAGAACCCTTCATCTGCAAGTGAAATGATTGTAGAACATGCAGTACATTGACTTACATTTCAAGAAGAATTTACCGTAGGATTGATCTGGGGAAGAACCTGATGATCAATGATATTTTTATGAATCTGTATGCTCAGCATATACTAAGAAACTGAAAAAGTGTCCAAACTCTAAATGATGAGAGAGGCCTTTATCCATAAGCATGAATTTTGAACTACTGTTAATTTCTCTCCTTAAGAGATAAAGATAAGGTGAAACTGGTCTAGATTCCAAAGAATCTGTAGGCTACTTTATTTTTAGAGTCAATGATTGATGAGAATTGGAAAATAATTTGTGAATGAAGTCATCCAAATAGCTAGTTAAAGGCTTGATGAAATTGAGATCAGTGAATATGACAGATACAAGGTCAATTGTCGGTTCCACAATAAAGGTTCTACATATGCCGGGGACAGTGGCTTTCTTTGAAAGTATTCTCTGTCTCAAGAACTATAAACTACTGTGTGGTCTCTGAATGTTACTGCAATGTCAAGAACAGACTTTTCTGTGCAGCTTTGTAGACACGATATATTTACCAAAGATTCTTAAGTCAAATATGTATTTGTTACTTTGAATAATTAAGTTTAACAGGAGACAATAAACTCAAGGATATGCATATAAAGACTAGGGACTACCTTGGCAGTATAAAGTTTTGTTTTTTAAGTGATATGCTAGACTCTGGGACTTAATTGTACCTAACAGCGTCATGATCTCACCAATAAGGTAAATGCTCATAGTATTCAGTGTCTAGTTCAGTCGTCATTGATGATGGCGCTGTTGTATGAGATAACAGAGGAAATTACGAAAAGGGAAATGCTGAAGTTATTGAGCATTTTTAGGATAAGAACGTCAGCGAGAGACACTCGGGAGAAGCATTGCTGCTGGGTAACTTGGCTTAATGCCAAAGATTCTCCTCATAAAAGTTAACTTTTTTCTGCATCAGGGTCCATGGCACTCATTTCTAAGAGAGGAATGTGTGAGGTTAGATGAGTGGACAGTTCTTCCATCAGCAGGTTGGAAGACATCCGTATATCACGTGCTTTCCCCTGGAGATCAGATTCATTGGGTTTTATGAGCACCAGGCATATGCTAAGCACTTGACACACATTATCTCATTTAATCTTCACAACAGAGTAAAATACAAATGAGTCTTATCCCATTTTGCAAGACAAGAAAATTGAAGCTTAGAGAGTTTAATCCCCAGTGATGTAAGAATCAGACTTGAACCCTTGACTAGCTCTAGATGCCAAAACGCAAGATTTTAACTACTACACAATACTGCCTCCCAGTGGCTGGAATTTGGTAAGCATTCAGCCAAGGTCAGCTATTGAAGTGGTGTTTTTCTTAGGGGAAAACTGGTCTTAATCCCTCAGGTTTAGCTCAATACCTCAAAGGCATGTAGAAAAGTGGCCTTGTTTATCAGAATTATTGAGATGTTGCCTGTCACTTCTATAAAAGTGGCTGGTTCAAGCCAAGCTCCGAGTATGCTTTCCAGCAAACAGATCGGTGACTGCATTGTTTATGAAGCAAATACTTTGAATTAATTCTTACTCAAATATAAAAGTGCTTGGTGTTCACCTAAAGCATAATCTGTGCAAACAAAATTCCCCCAAGCAAACGGATTCCATAGTACCAGCATTTTAAACTTGTATGAATATTTCCTTTATTCATAAAGCATAAAATAAAAATTTTAAAAGAGAAATAAAAACTCAAAGAAGAAAAAAATAAAGTATATTTTTTTACAAGACTAAGAGAATTAGCTCATAGAGTATGACTTGAAGTGTTAAAGGAATTTTTTTCTTTAGTTTAAAGATATAAAATTATATGTGTATAAGGAGGGACAAGATTTAATTGTACTGCAAAAACGCTTAGCTCTGGGCAAAATCCTAAAGTAGGTATTTTTCATGTACATATCTCCAGCACACATACACACACAGTCACACACCAATACATGTATATACACACTCACATACATATATATACACACATTGTTCTTCAATACCCTTTTCTAAACTCGCAGTCTCCTCCTCAATCTCCAGAACATTCACTATTTGGTGCTTCTGCTGGTCCCCTATTCTCATTCTTTACCTCAAAATCCAACCAGACAACTTCTTCCAATACAGACTTTTCTTATCTTCACCCATCATAACATGACAGTGAAATGTTTCATTTTTTTTTCAAGATATTGTTGGGTTACTGGCTAATAAATCATATGAACATATCCTTACTAAGGTCTTGTGAATGATAAAAGCTTAATGTGTTATTTTACTTAGTCATATTTATCTCATATTATGAACTCTACTGGATAAAATGTTTCAAGTCAAAGGAATTAATTCCAAATGATGGGATTTTCAGATCCTGTTGCACGACGGTGGGAAAGAGATTTTTGCAAGGCTATTTTTGCTTATGTTCCCTGAAATATGCTCCAAAGGTGGGTGTTTACTTTACCTGTGTATAGGGCGACCATAGTGAACAAGTATATTAAAAGATGATAGTCCCTAAGAAGGGAGGTCACTGATAACGGCATTATTGCTGCCAGTTCTTACTTCCTATTAAATGATGCCTCAAGATGCAACACTCCACACTTGATATTTGGTAAATGGATATTAGTGACCTTGAGTCAACAATCTTTGCCTTCTTTAGACATCTGATAGCACAGTAACATTTTAGATTTATAATTGTGTTTACTTTTTAAATGGAGTTTAAAAGTCTTTAAACTGAATAGAGAGATTGAAATGAAAACAGAAGAGATCCTGTAAATGCTTGGATTGGCACCACATATCACACCAGTTATAACATAACTCAGCAGTTAATGCACTGAGATGGCAGAACCATTATCGTGCATCACATTAATGTTTAATTCGGGATCTTTAAGTATCTGTGAATCATTGATGCGATACATTGCCATGTCCTTTACCATCCACCATGCCAATGCATTGTCTTTATGAGATTAATTGAATCTGGGCTATAAGCTTTAAAAATTTCTGAACAGTCTTCTTCATTCATTATGAAGAAGATATTGTCTCTGGTGGCTCTAGCCTACACCTTAAGGGACATGGCAGAAACTCCCTTCTTTCACCCTGACTTCTCTCCCGCACTGTCGCCAGCATCATCATGGTCTCTCCACAATTAAGTATCACAACTGCCAAAAGATGATTTCTTCCATAGAGGAGATGAATTACTACAAAGGCTTGTTTTGTCATCATTCTCATACTTTATAACATTTTAAAATGTGGTTTTAAACAACAATAAAAATTCTTAGTATCAAAATTAAAACATCACAAACCAGAAAGGAAAGGATTCTTCTCGTTCATCTGCTAAATTACACAACACAAGCGTCCTTATTCTCTGTTGGACAATGCACCTGTGAACTGTGTCATATTCATATTCACAATGGAAGCCTATATAGTAATTAAAATAAATGAACCAATTCTACATGCATCAACATAGATAAATCTTGAAAATATAACGGTGAGTGAAAAAGCAAGTAGCAGAGTGATGACTTTATGCAAATTTAAAATCATAGCATAATATATTATTTTTGGATACATACATATATAGTAAACATATACAGACATGGACATGAAAGTTACAAACCAATTTTAAGACAGTTGCTATTTTATCCTTGGGGAGAAAGGGAGAATAACAGTAAAAGAGCTTCATGACATCAGTTGAGGGTACAAAGGGGATTTCCAACTCCCTCTGTAACATTTTATTAGGAAATAAGACAAGAAACAAATATATAAAACTTTTTATAATGCATTAACATTTGTTAAATCTTAGTGAATATATGAGTGTTTATTATTCTCTGTACTTTCATGTGTTTGAAATATTTCATAATAGTGTGATAATAATACTGGAAATGTTGAGGGGAACTTCTAGTTCAAAATGGGAACTGGCTAGTAATTCTCAATACTGTCTCTTCCAACTTTTCGCTAAAATTTCCAAGGAGACATGAGAAAAGATGAAAAGTCAAACTAGGCAAACCATCATGCTAACTCTAGAATCTGGGAGGAACTGATTCATAATAAAAGTCTAACAGGGCTGCATGGAGAAAAATTTGCCCAGTTTTTAGGTAATAGCATATGTGTGCTTTGTCTCCTGGGGAATAAAAAGTGTGTATGTGTGGTAGTAAGGGGTGTGGGTGGAGATCCCCCAAAACAAAACTTTTTAAAAATAAAGTGAACCATGCTTATTGGAACATTTTGGATATTTAAAAAAAAAAAGAGAAGGAGAAAGTAGGAAAGAGGAAGCCATGATTCTACTGTGTAAAACCGGACGATTCTCAGAGCTACTGTGGTATCTGACAGTAGAGAAGGAAAGGAGACATTCAATGACACTTCTTTAATTGATTGTTCAGTGAGGAGATGTTCAGCCACTGTGGGACCCTCATTTCATGTCCCCCTTCGACCTTACAGCTCAAAAGCCACTTGGAATATATATATATTTGAGATAGGACATTTTCCTTTTCCACATGAAATGTTTTTCCTGAATCTCTTTATTGCCTATTCCTTTCTTAACTTTAGTTCCCTATAGAAACATTCAGTGTCTGGAGAATAAAAAGGAGAGAAAAAAAGAAGCTTTTTTAAATTAAAAAAAAAAAAAACCCTCAAAACTAAAGCATGCTGCAGCATTGTTGGAAAGAACTAAAATTACATTTGGTGTTCTAACTTTAAATCAAGTGACTCGATTTGCATAAAAGAAAATTTGTGGAGATAAATAGAATACAAAAATGAATTTCTGGATTTTAGAACTTCTTCCTCTACTTTTATATCAAGGACTTTTTTTTTTATGATCAAGTCATATATTCCTCAAAAAAAAAAAAAGATTTTAAAGGAAACTCTGGTCCACCTTTATCTCTAATGGCCCGGTTGGGAGTTGCTATAATAATCCTTTTGCTTTTATGTGGCCATCTGGAGGCCTATTAAAAGGAGTATCTAAAACAGACTCCCCAAGTGTGCTGAGTTTGTACCTTTTCACCGAGTCACCAAAACAGGAGCATTTTTCCTACTGCAGAGAGAAGTGACCCTTTACAGAGAAGAGTGGGGTTGGGGGGTGGAGAGAGAGAAGAGACAAGAACCAGCAAGAGGCACAACTTGACCTTTCACCCTTGCCATTGTGCACAAGTAGTAAGAATAGTGGTTGACTCTGGTGCGTGTGTTTTAAGGGTACAAAGATCTACAGCAAGGTTTCTTTACACCTCTGGGGCTCTGCGATGAGATGGAAGAGGTTAGGGAATGTGGGAACGAGAAACATTGAGAATTTAATGAAGCATCATGTTTCAACTGGATAATATTCCGTTTTGATTTGTGTGGAAAGCAAATATGAAATATTGAAATAATATTTCAAGTTCCCAGTTTTGTGGCTCAAATAGATATACAGAGTAGTCTTGCCTTTCTGAATACTACACCTTTCATCAAAAGTATATAATCCAACAGAGTTTAGGACGTAAGGGTAGGTTGTAACATGGAATTAGAAAAAAGTTGGCATTTGTCTTCAGTAGATTATTAAAATTGCCTCGGTAAGAAATCTGCTCATAAAGACAGAACAAGTTAGCAGGGGCTGGATATCATTTGTCCAAAATAGAGTCTTTTCTCTGCACTCATTAACCATCTTGCCCAGTAATGTGGTTTTATCCTATTAAACCTGATACATCAAAAATTAAAAAAAAAAAATTTAGTTGCTGTCTTAAACTGCACTACAACTCAGATCTAGGACCAAATAAGATACATTAATTGCTTTACTGCTTCACCGCAAAGCCACTCTTAAAACATAATTCCTTAATGAAGTCCGTTAATTTGTTCATGGCAGTACACAAGCTGTTCAAAATGACACAGAATTGCACTCTGTTTTCTAACCCCTGCAGTTTCTTCTGTTAGTCACTCTGTCTTGTGTTGTTATCCCATGGATAGTAATTATTTTATAGTGGCTGTAATTAGGAGAGAATTAGTCTTGGTAAACAAAACCTGCCTTCTCCTGTTAATAGCTAAGGATAATAAATTTGGCTCTGACATTCACTATATTTGGACAAGGCTTGGCCTACTTCCAGTTTTCCCAATAAGAATTTTATTATATAATTATGCCTTGGAGGGGCTCATATTACAAGGTAATTTTTTTTTGTAAAGACACATATTGCATGGCTTCCAGCCAGTAAATGATATACTGTAATATATGCCTCCAATAAATGTTTTAAACAAAATCTCTCTAAGCAATATCCTGCTAGAGCTACACACTGCTCTTCAGCATATATTATTTACAGGATTGGTTTGTTGAGTTTTTCATAATGTAAATTATTTCCTTTCGCTCTCATTGCCAAATATTATGACAAGTCTCTAAAAAAAAGGCCTAAATTATTTCTATCAGCAAATGACATGTTTGGATCTTCAACTTTCCATACCCCAGTTTCTGAAGGTAGTATCCATCAGAGGGCACAAAAAAAAACGATTATTTCAGTGACATTCTATTCTTTTGCAAAGATTAGCTGTTATTTTGCACAAGTTGTGGTATCTTTGCTTGAAATGATTGATTTTCTTTTCCATTTTTAACAAAAGTGAAATAAAATTATTGTGTCCCACTGCAAGGCAGATCTCTGATGATTCATTTGCCTTTAGTTGAACTCTTACTGAAAGGGTCACTCAAACTTGTATAGATCAACGATAATACATGACATCACAAAATGCTAAAGTGAAGAGAACAACATTGAAAATAGGTTCAAAAACAAAATCATAAAAATATAGCATTGACTTAGAAAAATTATGAGAAAAGAGGCAAAAGTGAGACTAACTTCAGAGCAAGAAAAAAGTATTAGATTTTAAGTAAACGTAAAGGAACAAACCTAAGATACTGTTTTCTTAGGAGCTCAATTCAAAATTAGAGCAATTTTTAATTCTTTAATATTAGGCATAAAGAGGTTACAAAGGAGGACAATGCTATATTAAAAAGTACTTTGGAATTTTTACCCCAGACACTGAAGTTATATTTAAAATCCTATGTAAAGTGGAAAATTAAGACAAATCCACACATGTAAAATCCACTCCCCCAGAAAAAAAGTACATCTCAATTGTTTGCAAACTAAAGGCAAGAATTTTTCACTGGAATTAGCCAGATATCTGTCTTAGATACCCCAATTCACTTGGAGTGTGTATCCAGGCTTGCAAGTCACTCTTAAAAAGGGAGCCAACTGGTTTCTGAGATGGTTACTAACATTGATTAGGGATCCCCAGTTTATTTGGTCAGATTTTCACAGAACCCTACGGTGGAAGTTCACGTGAATTACACATAAGCAAAATGTCTTCTTTCAAGTGAGCTTTGGTCCCCTGTCTCCTTATTCCCATTTCTGGAGAGGACAATAAGTGGCTGCTTTTAGCAGAAGGTGTCTTGAATTGCATTAGATAACTTCTAGTATCAGAGGTTTCATTGACCTCTGCTCCCCCATTTCTGCCCTAGTGTTGACGGGAGCATGGAGCCCAGAGATCTCTGTAATTGTTCTCTATTTATTCTCACAAAACCTTGCACCTAAAAAAATGAATGAGTGTTTATTATATTTCTGTTTGCTAAATAGCACTGAATTTTGGCATTCAGATTTAATGCTTTCTTTAAGAAAATAATTATAATTATTGTTTTGTTCCAAGAACACTATTCTATGTCGGTCAGTTTAATGATCAAAAATGTGTATTCTAAACTGACATGATTGCTGGGGAAATTAATGATAATTTGGTTCAATTTAGCATTTATTGAGCATCTACTACATGCACGGAAGTGTCATGAAAACCAGGAAAATTTTAAAGAAGGCGAGATTTTTTTTTTCCCTGTTAGTTTAAGTAGCTCAAAGCACTTAATGCAAAGATCTTGTTCGTCCTCAGGAAATCCCAGAAGGATGTAGAGAAAAGTCCTGTCTCCTGCTCTGACAGTGGCTGCTACTGCTGCTACTGCTTCTTTTCTTCTTTGCTCTGCAGAAGAAACAAAAGCATAGAGAGATTAAGTTGCACGTTCAAAACAATGCAGCAAATCAATGGTGAAATGTTGTCCAAGACCAGTGATTCAGAAGTCAATCCTCCACGTGTAGCTCCTGTCCTGTTCTGCTCTTTCCCTGTCATACTGGTGTTATGTTGATGTCGGCTTTAATTAGAAAAAAATATCAGTTTTACTCTTGCTGATCAGTAGGTACCAAATCTTCGTTCCTCTTCCTCATAGTAACAGTAATCACAAAAATAGGGCAAGAGAATGGGGAAGTATTTTAGCTTTGCATGTGCCAAAATTTTTTTTTCCCCATGAGAAAATGAGCTGCACGGAACTAACATCATTGAATGACAGGTTTCACATTTTATCCAGAAAGAAGTTATGTTTCAGGTTTTTTTTTTTTAATAATGGGAAGTCCTTTATTAGGATGCAAAAATTACCATTACCGTACTTCCTAAGTGGCTGAAATAATCATTTTGATGTGTCTGTAAATAGACTGTCAGCGAGAGATACTTTGGATTTTGAAGGCACATGTTGGCACTAAAATTAAAGACCTTTTCTCTCCACAATGAATTTGAAAAAAACAAAAATAATGACTCAAAAAATGACAGACTCGTAGACACTAGAGATGGGAAAGACCTATCAAGTCTTCTCATTTACCCTCCTCTCACAGGGTTCTCTAGAGGACATTTGTCCAGAGAAGTATAATATCATTCTAGAATTGTGTCTTTCACCTCTGAGGAGATGCTTCCACTGTATCACTTTGAGGAGAGCAATCTTAAATCTTGACTTGCTAACCTGCCCTGGTCCTAGCCCTGTACACAATATACTGGCTAAGTGAAGATCTTTTCTTTCCCCCCTTCTATGACCCATTATGTCCTTGAAATTTCCTGCTTACAAAATTCCCTTCTAACTTCAAAGCTGATGACAGTCCTATGGAGTTGGGTCATGATTTGGCCACTCTATTAAGTTGTTTTAATCCATCCTCATAAATCAATCCCTTTGGCTCCTTCATCTCAGCGGTGGCTGTTTTGTGACATCCTCCCATTTTTTGACATGATTCTCATACTGGAATCTCTCAGCCTCAACAGAATTCTAGGTGAAGACTGCATTTGACCAGCACAAAGTAATCGTAATCTCCCATAAATTTGCAGGTATTAGTATACCAAGGAGTAGAGGGCCGAAGCTCCTGAATTGAAAGAAGTAAAGAAAACCTCACCCATAGTATTTTGCTGACCCTCTATCCTATACGGTGCATTCACTACAGAAAGCATCCCCATCCTACACTATGTACAATAATGTATGGTCTGGCTGGAAAAGACAAAAAAAAGTCAGTTTGTATCAGAGCAGTTAACTTGAATTCCACAATTCCTCTCCTGCTGCTCTCCCAGTCCCACTGCAGCTGTATTTCACTCCATTAACTACAGCAATGGGTATTTGCTCTCAATAAATGTGTGTGGGTGTGCGTGTGTGTTTGTATTTGAAAAGAGTTTATGCGGACAACCTCAAATAGCTCCAAAAGTTATCATACAATTAAAGAAACTATTTCCCTGCTGTTGATGGTTATTTCTTAAAACATCATCTGTCAGCCTAGGCTACTGAGATTGATGTTCTGAATATATTTTTCTTTTTAAACCCTAAGGAAATATTTTCTTCATGTCTCTGCCCTAACTTCATCACTCTTATCCTCGATCTTTCTTGTAGTCTGATTGTGAGATTAATTCCCAGAGGGCTATCAACATCCACTGTAGATGTTAAAGAGACAGGTTCAGGTTCAGGTCTTGTAATGTTCTGAACTCTCTGCAGACTGTTCCAAGCACTTTGAACTGAAGTTTTGAATTTTTCTATTAGCTAGTGGAAATGGTAAAATAAGCTCAAACACAGTGACATCCAACTGCGGCGAGCTTAGCACAAATCTGATCTGCTTAGATGGGGCACAGGACAATTTGGGGTTTATTAAAATACCAAGTAGCTTATTAAATAGAGAAAGATCAGTATCTTTACCAATTGAAATTTTGGGTAACTATTGAGAAAATCAGCATAATTTCTTAAGCTGGCATTCATGAAGAAGGCCAGGCATAGGCGTTGTAAAATGTGCCTGAAATGTTATCCTAAGTGCTCAATAGGAAAAGATGAGCGGTATTGATGTCCCAGCTTAAGAATTTTGGGAGGGCCGGCCCTGTGGCTTAGCAGTTAAGTGCGCGCGCTCCGCAACTGGCGGCTCGGGTTCGGATCCTGGGCGCGCACCGAGGCACCGCTTCTCTGGCCATGCTGAGGCCGCGTCCCACATACAGCAACTAGAAGGATGTGCAGCTATGATGTACAACTATCTACTGGGGCTTTGGGGAAAAAAAAAGAGGAGGATTGGCAATAGATGTTAGCTCAGAGCCGGTCTTCCTCAGCAAAAAGAGGAGGGTTAGCATGGGTGTTAGCTCAGGGCTGATCGTCCTCACAAAAAGAAAAGAAAAAAAAAAAAGCGTTTTGGGAGACATCTCTTTGGCAACAAATGCCTCTCCTCAGTTTGGCAGTTCCTAGGGTTTCTTTATAGGAATAGGGCCTTGCATACCTTAAAATGAGGTTTATACTACAAATACATCCAGCAACATTTTAGTTTACGCTAAGCTCTAAATGGCTGATTGTTTATAATGTACAGGTTTTAATGAGGAAGCTTAAATATCCCCTAAGAAGTGTCATTAAGGCAGAAAGGAGAAACCTAACATTCTGAGAACAAATTTGACATTTTGTTAACTCCAGCTTCCTCAGAATAAGGATTAGGTGAACTTGGGCGAAAAAAAAGAAAAAAAAATCATCACTCCTTGACCCTCAGTTTCTTTATCTGTAAAATGTGAGGTTTAGAAATGATTTGTGTAGTAGCCTTTTAATATTTCCTCAATATGAAAACCATGCCTTCTTCCTTAGGTAGCCATCTGTCCCCTTTGAGCTATAGGGATGAGAACCTAACCCCCTTGGCCCAATCTGACTCTCTTTCTGGAGAAGCTTAATTTAAGTAGAAACATACAGAAGTAGGAGAGAATTAGCTTAGTCTCCTGAAGGGAGCACCCAGAGAGAAGGTACACAAGTCCACTGCTGAGGTCTCCACCCTGTTTCTGTCTTCCTGGAACTTTGTGGCCCTTCAATTTTGTGAGCTGTCTCCGTGGCCTTTCAGTAACCTCCCTTCCTCCTCTTTTAACTTAAACCCAGTAAGAGCCCATTTCCAATGCCTCCAACCAAAGAACATTCATCGATGCAATCATCTTGCTGCAAAATATCTTATTTGATGCAATGAGAGAGGCCTTTCCCCTATCCCAGTGGTTGTTGACATTGACCACATTATGGACTTACATGGGGAAGAGGTGTCAGGAGCAAACAATATTGGGTTCAAATCCCGGCTGTGCACACTTAGTCAAGTCACTTATTCTGTCTGCACTTTAGTTTCTCCATCTGTTAAATAAGGATCCTAATATGCACCTTGAAGGGTCAACAGGATTATTCTTTCAGAATAGCAACTCCATATTAAGCACCTTTGTTTATTCACATTCCAGCTCAGAGTCTAACTCACAGTAGGCTGCTCACAATGAATGAGGAGATGGTAAAGAGTCAGATCTGGGTTTCAATTGCAGGTCTTTTTCTTATCTCTGTGACACTCAGGAAGCTTTTAAAACGCATGAATCTGCAGCTTCCACATCTTTTAAAGTAGGAATAATAGCTCCTCCTTTTTAGCGTTATTGTGGATATTAAACAATATGTAAACATGTAGAAACTGATATTAGTACTATTAATACTTATAAATGTTTGCTGAAACAATTGAAAGCTGGACTTCAAAGGGTCTATCTCAATGAATACTTATGAAGTATTATTATGTGTCAGGAATTGTTCTAGCCAAATTATTTCCATTTCATTGGAAAGATCATGTCTACAAATTTTCCCCCATCCTGTGTAGAGAAAGTGTTGATTATTATGCACACTGGAGTATATCTCCCCAAATACCTGCCCTACTGGCCTTCTGTCGTCTAAACAAGCTGAATTCAAATCCTGGGCCTCAGTGCTTACTGATCCCAGCTTGTCAAATACCAGCTTCTTTTCTTTATCCAGGTGCAGCTGGAATGGCATCTCCTGGATGCCAGTCTTTCTCTGTTACACTCTATTACTCTATTTCCTCCTTTGCATTTATCCCTATATGAAGTCATCTTTGATCACATGTTCATATATATATATGTTGCCTGTGTCCTTCCATCAAATTATAATCTCTGTAAAGACAAAGATTATATTATCTTTGCCTTAAACAAGGCCCAGCAATAACAGGTGCTCTATAAAATTTTTTAAATGAATGAATGAATGACTTATGAATATATTTTTTGGGAATGTTTAGTTAATACTTGGTGACTTAATAGCTTGGGGCTATGAAATACAGGTCTTTACACCATAAATATTTAAGTCTTCCTAGAAGAAGCAGCATAGATGACTTCCCTTACTTGGTGACGTCCGAGCAGAACACAGCAGAAGGCGCAGGGGGCAGACTGACCCTTGAAGAAAGCAAATGTCTGAGTGTGCTAATTAGTTACATCTGCCCCAGTGCTGGCAGGCACAGCAGAAGGTGAGTCTGCTGATGGTTTGAGAAGAAAATGTGGGGTTCTTGGCTTGATAAAAAGCAATCCTAGTCCCTTCTACAATCCCCGTGGGGTTCATTCACTTGGAAGAGTGACATCGGTGCATTCAATTGAAACTACCAGATTCGATGAAACAAACACTAGACACCAGGGACAACCACAGGTTTCTCCTTAGTAATGGTCCTGGCTGGTGACCAATTCCAGAAAAGCATTATGCAGGCTGGAAACTTGAAAGGCCAGACCAGCGGCTATCTTTTTTATGTTTTTCACAGCAAATAATAGAACACTGTGAAGAAGCACAAGGGAGAAGCATTCCAAGCAGGGCCCCTGCAAATAAAACCAAAGAATTCCCGAAGATACTGAGGTTCACAAAGGAAAAACGCAGCCATTGCGAATGCGGCTTGTGTCCAGATCTTCCGCCCAGTACATAAGGGGATGCCTTCACTTAGCTATTGCTGTCCCTGAGCAGAGTTGAGAGGATGCTGGTAATAACAGAGACAGTCCCCAAAGATGGCAAGTCTAATTACAGGAGGAAAAAAAAGTGCAGGGAAAGAAAGAGTTTGGTTTTCCCAAGACGTCAGTTTATTACCAGCCTGACACGGCAACTTTAAGGGTCATTTCTTTACAGTCACTAAAATACCAAAATAGTCAGAAAAACAGCACAGAGGCCATAGCCAAAGCCCCTGGTGCTTCATTTCTGAAAACATTTTCCCACAATGGCAACTTTTAAAAATTGTTTTCTTCCTTTTAATTAAAGAAACAATTTTGTTCCTCTGGATATCGGTAAATAGTCAACGGGATGAAAAGAAGTGCAGTGGGAGGGAAAAGGTGAAGAAATAAACACACAGAGAGAAAGAGAGAGAGAGAAGGCAAAAATCCAGCCATTTAAAACATTAAGAAAAGGAAAATATAATACTATTTTTTGGAGATTTTTTGGAAATTAGGAAAATGTCTTCATGTACATTAAATTAGTTTTTTCTTGATAATCTTTTAAAATGTCTATCCTTAATAATTAAATATGCTAAAAAGGAAAAGATAAGGAATGTCATAAATCTAAAAAAGGATCTTTTGAAATATTACTACTTTTCCCACAGCGTATTCTAGTAAAGAATATTGATTATATAGTTACCACACAGTTATAAAAGTATACCGTGTCATTTTTCTGACTATAAACCATAATTCTAGCTTTTTATTAATTTAGACAGGACTTAATGTCAATTAGTCTGAATTCATCAGGATTTATCCTGCACATAGTGAAATGTTCAGAAAGAGGAGGGAAACTATAGGTTAAGCACATATATTTGGAACTATAAATATCCTCAGAGAGTAAGTGTCCATTGCAGACTTGCTTGTAAAGCAAATTTCTGCATATCAAATCCTGCAATTCCCTTCCTTCCTTTATAACATCTGACATGCTTCTACGGAGAAAACTGGGAATCACAGAGCTTCAAAATCATATTTACCGGTACTGCAAACCATTATTAGTCGCAAATGGAATAGCAAAGTGATATTTTTTCTGATATAATAATAATTATCAGCATTCAAATTACATAATACAATATATATTTTAACTGTAAATTCCTGAAACCATGTTTTTGTTTTTCCTCCTTGCCTGAAGGGTACCACAAAATGTGGGCGTAAAAGTGAAAATCTTTAGACCCTTGGCTATAACGGGCATATCTTTTCAGTGCCTTGTCCCTGGAGAATGGAGCCACTATCAAGAGAGGCAAATTTTTCTTTCTCCAAGTGTCTCTATGAAGTTAGTTCTTAGATTTTCCTTTTTTCCCTCTCTGATGCTGGTATTTCTTTTTACTTCTATAAAATTAGACAATTCATGCCTGCTCTCAAGGTCCTATATGTAAAGAGCATATATTTCTGTTTGCAATCTTTAGAATATTTTTACATTTTAAAGCTGATTCCTAACTGATCTTGCTATTTTCATTCTTCTCTCCTCCTTCCGTTATTCTGCACAGTGAGGCCAGGGTAATCTTTTAAAAAACGAAATGAGATCATGTTACTAGGACATTTAAAAAAATCTTCCAGTGAGTTCCCGTTGTACTTGGAATAAAATCCAAGTTCATTGCCATGGCCAACGAGGCCCTGATTGATCTGCCACAGCATATTGCCCCAGCCTCTTCCTCCTGCACTCCCCATTTCCATCACTGGCTTCACTCAAGCTCCTTTCCTCCTCCAGGCTGGAGCTCTTCTGCCTGGAATGACTTTTTCCCTCCTTTTCCTTTGAGTCTCACTTCAAATGTCACCTCATCAGAGAGACCTTCCCTGGCTAAACTGCTAAAGTACCTTCTTCAGTTACTGTGTCCTCCCCTAGTTATTTCCTCCAACTGTACTCTTCATAGTCTGTACTTCTCTTGTTTTGTAATGTGTTTGCTTTATATTGTCTGCCTCCTCCCGCTGCCACTAGAATAATAAAGCTCCATAAGAGGAAAAATCTCGTCTGTTCTGTTCACATCTGTATCCCCAGAACCTAGCGTAGTGCTTGATATACAGTACATGCTCAGTGAGTAAATGGAGTTAATTGATGATGAGAGAACTCTGTCATTTCTTTATGAAATCACTGAACTTCCAAAAAGGTAGACCAGTACAAGGTAAGACTTCTTGAATCCTGATCAGATCCTATAGACAGAGAGATAGATTTTTTATTTTGCTAAAATGATTTAACCTAAATTCTTTGCCTAACTTGTGGAATCTTTTTGCTGTCCTTGAGTTCTTTTGTAACAGAATTATGTATGTCTGTGGTTTTTAAAATGGCCATATTCTTGACTCCATAAACTCAAGGGACTTAGAGAACTGGTGATAGAACTAATTTTACACCTATCCCTAATCACCAAGGATACTGCACCATGATGATTACCACTTATCAGGTTCAGAACCCAACCCTTTGAAGAGAGTATCACCAAGACCTTAATAAAAATTCCATTGTTACCCAGATATTTTGGCATCATCTTTTTATTGAGATTTTAGGGATGCAGGAGACAGAACCAATAATGAATAAATTGAAATTAAAAAATATTAAATGTTTTTATTGGATATATTGTAATTTTGATCAATCTATTCATACCTTGTGGGAATGTTTGAATGCTAGGAGTACCTGTTATCCTAATGACATGACTCATAGCGAGCTCTTAGATAGCTTCCGGATGGGGGCTACCCCCTTCTACCTGAGTATTGGAAATGTGGGCCAGTCTGATCTCTCTGGAGGAGAGGAGGGTTGGGGGACTGGGCACTGAGCTGAAGCCCCAATAAAAACTCTGGACACCATTGCTTCCCAGACCTTGTCTATGTGATTCTTCATCTGGCTGGTCCTGATCTGTATGCTTTATAATAAAACTGTAATCGTAGCTACAGTACTTGAATTCTGTGAGTTGTTCTACTGAATTATCAAACCTGAGGAGATTGTGGAAACCCCCACATTTTTAGCCAGCCTGACAGAAGCGCTGGTGGCCTGGGTGGTTCGGGGACCCCCAAAATGCAGCTGGTGTCTGAAGTAAGGGCAGTCCTGTGGAGGACTGAGATTTTACCTTTTGGAGTCTGATGCTAACTACGGGTGGTTAGTGTCAGAATTGTGCTGTAGTACACGTCACTGGGGGTGGAACAGAATAGTTACCTATTCCTTTAATACCATAAAACTAATTCAAATTTCCCAATCCTTTCATTCTTTATAACTGCAAGAAGTTCAATGCCCTCTTTATTATTTCTGATGGCTCATGCCGCGGTACTTGTGGTTGCTTATCTTTTATCAATTTAAACTTATGTTCCCTGATCAATTTTTACTTTTTTGTCCATACAACAAATTTCATTGAGCACTTAGTAAGGACTAGGGGCTCTGCTGGATCCTGGGTATTAGAGTATATCAGTGCATAAGACAGAAATGTTCACTGTTCTCATGGAACTCACAGCCTATTGGCATAGACCAAGATACCCTAAGGAACAGACAAACGTGTAAGTGATGATGAATTGTGTTCTTTTATCCCCTGTTTTTTCCCTTTCCTCAACAATTTACTCCAAACATGATTATAGCTCTTTCTCCTTTTTTTTCCAAGTTGCCACGAACAGAGTGCATTCATGTCTTTAATTTTGGTTTGGGGATAATACAGGGAAAATACTGCACAGAGTTAGACACAACTTAATCTAACTATCAGACATCATTATTTCTAAAATTCCTAATCCATCATGGCTACAGGAAGTCCATTTTGGGCCATCTTCCTCAAATCTCCAACATGCCACCATATTGCTGTGAACTGCTTTCTGCTTTCAGAGTGCCCCTTTTCTCTCTCCTCCTCATTTAACTTAAAAATCCTTGCTAGTTTATTTTGAAGAGCTTCCTTATGGCTCAATCTCTTTCAGACAATGCCCAAAGAATGTGGCTACCTGTGCCCAACTAACAGGTTCATTAAAATATGTCCCTACATAAAACAACTGTCTTCGTTCTATTACATTCCTGTCCTACCATCACCAAAGGCAAAAATTTCTTCAGGGTAAAAAATAACATCATAGTACCAGAAATGTATTGCAAATATTAATGCTGATGGCTTTATTTTTCTTAAACACTTTTGCTTTTCTATTACATTATTTTCTTTCCCTTTGTCCAGCTTGAAGTATCTAAGATTGCTCAGAATATGTCCAGATTAATGTTTAGTTTACATATTTATTAACAGAAATGTAGTTAATCATGGGGAAAAATATTACAAATTTTATTTATCTTATTTTTTCTCTTTATTAACATATATTATTTAAACGTTTATATCTATTTATACCTGTATCTTTATCTCTCTATCTATCTTTATATTGGAAGAATATATGTGTGTTTGTGTATGTTTGTGTATATATATATATAAATATATATAAATTAAATACATATATAAAATTATATTATGTCTTGACAAGTTTGATATGGAAAAAATAACATTATGCTATGGAAAGCTTGATATTGAAAAAGCAAAAATAAAAGGTCTTTAGCATAGCTTCATTTCATGTTTTTTCTTCAGTTAGGCATTGGTTACTCCTATATCCAAAATCACTTAAACTGTCATTTTTTTCTTAAAATGACCAGTCAAATAAATGATCTGAATATTTATTTTTTTCGGAAATAAACTAGTTGCCTTATTTGACTAATTAATTTTGCGTAATGTAGAGACAGATATTGCCTCAATATTCCCTCTACTAAGTACATTTCTTATTGAGATGACGTCAAAGGACTTTGCAGTGTGGACAGACCCATAAATCTACCTAGTTTCATACTGAGATGAAGATCTGCAAACTCAAATTCGGTATAGGTCATAAGCAGTGCAATGAATCACATTCTCCGAAGGCATTTGACCTGACTGCAAATTATTTCCGTGTTTTGTAGATGCAACAAACTGTATAAGGAAACAGTCCCTTTTGCCTATGATCCCCGGGAGATGATGTGTAGGCATCCCAAGCACATGGAGCATGTATGCTGGATTCTGACTTGGTACCATCTCTTGGACTGCAATAACCCACTTCTGCCTGACTCATTCAACTTTCAAGAAGTATTTTTAAAGTGCCTACTATTTGCCAGGCACTTCAATAGGAGAACTAAGAGAAACCATCGTTGGCTCTTTAGTAGCCAGCTGAAAACAACAAAAACAAAACCAAAAACTTTAAGCATAGAAATTCCCTTCTCTTCTGTGGAAAGGCGCTCATTGCAGTTCTTCTTCAGTGTACAACTCTAGCAGAGTTGATGCTGGGTACTGCTTAGCTATTATCATGCAAAGCAAATAATTTTTAAAGCTACCAGTTTCCTGTTTTTAAAGAAAATACAGAGCATATAGGAGGAGAGGGGCATATTTGGCATTCGTTAAGGCTTTAATGCCAAAAAGTGAAATACTAATGTAGACCAAAATAAACCATTATAAAATCTGCTTGACAGAATAGGAAAGATGTCTGTGCTTTGTAGACATAGAATTAGCCTTTGAGTGCTTTCTCCTATGTAGACTTCCACAAAAGCTGCTAACAGCTGTGGAGACAGTGCCGAATGAATCTGATGTTGGAGTCAGACCATCACATCTTTCCAAGAGAGTTTTGATTTATTAAGGTTAAATTATAGCTATATCTGATTTTCTCATTAATGTACAAATGGGAACAAGATGTCATTTTCCCACCATTCTCTTTCCATTTACATACTTTAAATGCACTTTAAGGCAGAGGATCTTTAAGTGAGACCAAGCTTTACTGACTGGTATGTAATTGTTTACAAATCAGTTAAAAGAAAGTACAAAATGAATGGTGAAAAAAATTACTCCAGTATTCTGTTTCTGTAAAACCACTTCTTATTTATTTCCAAATAAATCAATTAATGGGAGATAACGAAATTAAAAAAAGAAATAGTTGATTTGGGCAGCTTTTCTGAAGGCATCCAAAGATTACGGAAAAATCTCATCCTGCTTTGGTTCTGTACTCTGAGGTGAGTGCCCCCTGACATGTTTGCAACTTGAACGCAATGTGTAAAACTAAGGATAATTGGGTCCTAATTCTGTTTGAGCCATTAACTAGCTGGGTCACCTTCAATAAGTCCTTAAACATGTCTGGGCTTCAGATTTTATTTGAAAATAAAGGAGTTCAAGACTCTGTTTTCTCGGCCCCCTCCAGGGGGTTCAAGGAGCATTTTCACGAAGGTTATAGAGCATGGGCTAGCAGGCAGCATTCCCCCAATCGCACCTCAACCAAAGCAGCCTTGCTTCTCTCAAAACCATTTATCTTGCCTTCCAAATAAGATTTTGTTTGGCAAGAATTTTGACACTACAAACAGTTAGAATAGCACTGGACTATGATGATATCTGTCTCCCCTTAACGTTTATGGCCCTTCCTCTCTGATCTCTAGCTCCTTTATCCACTTCGAGCTACCAGTTCCCAAGCAATTCATTTTCCTCTTTTTCTGATAAAGAACTAGAACTGGATGAAATTAAACCAAGTTGGTGGGTTTTCCTTCAGACGTGATCCAGATTTCACTTGCGCAGGAAGTCATGGAAGCTGTCCAACTTTTGGAACAGAATCGTTAAATGCAGTAAGATAGCTTTAGAGATTTTATAGTGGCTTATTTTAGTCTACATTAGTAATTCATTTTTTGGCATATCAGCCTCCACTAATGTCAAGTTGTGCTCTCAGACTTTTGCAAAACAGATCACACTTAAGCATATTTTCCAGCTCTCATAGCGATACAGAACATTTGTGCAAGCTTTTGTCCAGTCATGTACACAGTTGAAAAGACATTTTTTGCTGTCTTAAGTACTATTAACTGTCTCTCCATTGTCAGATATGGGGGCCATGTTCAGCTCCACCTTTTTCCAGCTTTCTAAGACATATACGTCAATGACGGCTCTCTATCGTTGATATAACTCGTCTCATGCCATTGTTGGTTCCTGATTGTCTTCCTTTCTCATGACTGTTTCTTTTGCTCTCAGTATAAACATTAATTGATGCTTTGAATTATCTCATTTATTTCCTCTTACTATGCTCTGATCACAGATCTATGCTTAACCATTTGTTCCCTAGCCTCTTTATTAATTCCTTGTAGGACTTCGTGTCCATTTAGATGATACGCACATCCACACGCTAACCTTGTCTTTCTACCTAGGCTCTAAAGGCTATTTCTTTTTGGTTTCATATCTTCAATAAATGTTACACTAACATCTCAAATTCATCTTCCTTAAGCTAAATTCAATTTTCTCCACTCCCCAACCTGATACAGTTTCTTCCTCTTTCAACTAGTTTAGTCTATTAAAATCTATCAATGACACCATAGGTTTTCCCAATTTTTTGTTCCTAGAAAAGCAGTTTTTAGACATTTTCCCCCAAAGGCTATTATGTATCTTCCTCAAATATGATAGAATAAACAAATAAAGATGCTAGAATAATAGTTCTAACTGAAGCAATGGTTGGAGGCTCCTTATCTGCTAATATTTTCCCTCCCTTACTTTCCTCCACATGCTGGTATTGGAGGAAATTTTGGAACCTACTGTGTTCAAATTCAGGGTTGACTGTTGTTTTCCTTCACCTTCTTTTTCTGCTTCGTCACCAAGCTTTATTTTTTTCTCCATAACCTCTGGAAGTTTTCTTTCTAAATCACATTTTCCATCCTTACCCTATTAGCCCTCATTGGTAGCTCTATTCTCCAGATTCTTGTCACACTTTATTTACATCATGGAACTTATTGTCTACTTGTTTTCAAATTAGATTTTAAATGGATTAGTTTTGTCTCCAAGACAGTAAGTATTTTAAGGGATTATTTTTCCACTCATCCGTCTATCCATGCATTCATCCATCCATCCATCCATCCATCCATCCATCCATCCATCCATCCCTTTATCAAGAGCATTAATTGAGTCTACCATATATCAGGCACTGTGTTAAGCACTGGAAGTATAACTGTACTTAAGGCAAATAAGGTTTCTGCCTCCATGGTGATATTCTGGGTTCCCCAGCTGTAACAAACCTTGTATTTGGAACATAGAAAATGTGCATTTAACATTTGCTAATGGATTGAATAGAAACTGACTAAAATGAGGGCTTTTTATTTTCTTTCTATGTACCTCTCTTTTAGGGCTAGTTAAGTCTAAGGCAATGGTTCTTAACAAAGGCTGATTTTGCTGCCTCTTTCTTCCCCCACCCCTCCCAGGACATTTGCCAATGTCTGGAGACGTTCCTGTTACGATGGAACAGGGTGGGGGCCCTGCTGGCGTTTAGTAAGTAGAGGCCAGGGACACAGCCTAACATCCTACAATGCACAGGACATCCCTTCACAATAAAAAATTATCCAGCTGAAAATGTTAATAGTGCCCAGCTTGAGAAACTCTGGTCTAAGATATTGAGTTCACAGATATTCATTTTCTTAAACAGTAAGCTATTTGTTTCATTTATCAGGTGTTTTTAATTTTTTTTTAACCCAAAATCATGGAATAGTTTCTCTTTTAATGTCACTCCTTGAGCTTCTTTGCTCTTATGTCTAGGCACTGTTCAAATTATTATTCATCAAACATGACATAGAAAAATGACATATTAGATGTTTCCATATATAGGGTGCTCTGCCTGAAAGTAACATAAAACCCTGACAAAACTAGCCTGAACAATAAGAAGATGTATTTTTTCCTGACTTTAGGCAGTCCAAAAAGTAAAATGGCTTCACTACTGGACAATTTAATAACATAAAGTTGAAATCAACGGTTTTGGATCTTTTGATTATTCTACTTTTCTACATCCATCATATTGGCTTTATCCTCAGTTGGCTTTCCTCTTTACTGAAAAATATACGCTATGGTTCCAGGCATGCCAGGTAGATACAAAAAATATTCAGTGAAAGAAGTGGGACTGTTTCCTCCTCTTTAAGAGCAAGAAAACTTGCTGAAAGATATCCTCCTTTGTCATGTTGTGTAGAAATGAGTCACACATCCATCCCTAACTCATCTTGAGCAAAGGGAATAAGATACCATGGTTGGCTTAGTTTAACCAGAATTTATCCATGAGACATGTAGGAGATGGGTGGACATTTAAGTTGGGGCTGTACCAGCAAAAAAGGGGGGGCAGGGCTGTTGGGAAGGAAGTTACAAATGGGCACTCATTTCAACTGTGAGTTCTATAGTTGAGGCCCTGACTATTCACTGCCGTTATAAGTCCCATTGTACTTTTCAGAAGAACAAAGACATTAACCTTGGTGGTTTGGCTCCATTCCAAACTATTTCTAAAGTTTAAAGTATAGAAAGTATTCCTTTTTCTTCTTATAATATGTGGGAACACATTTCTATTCTAGGTGTGACTATTAGGGCTCAAACAAAGGGTGAGGTGAGTGATTATCTTGGGGTGCAAAATTTAAGGAAGTAAGTACTCACTTACATTGTAGGAGTGTCCCCTTCAATTTTGTGCCCTAGACACCCAACTTGCCTCCCCTAGTCCAGGCCCTGGTGACTATACTCTAATGTGGGCCTTAGTTTGCAATAGACAGAGGTTTGAAATATTTGCGAGTAGACTCGAGACCATTGTCATTCAGCCTGCAAAACATTTTTTTCTATGAGACACCTTGAAAATAATTTCCTGCTCATGGAAAGACAATCCTGGCCATTGGGTACATAACAAAACATGGCAATAGTTTTTTAAACCAGTAAAACTTGGTTATAAAATGATTTTAAAAATACTTTTCTCTTGAAGTCCTGACATGATCAGCACTGGGCGTGACCCAAAGATGGAGTGAGGAGCGTAAACGGATGACTGTTTCCTTAGCAACAAGAACCATATGTTTCCTTTGAAACAAGAAACCAGAAGAAACTGTTCTCCTATATTTTTCTGTCCTCTTGTTTAAACAGAAGCGGCATAAAATTTTCAATGAATATTTATTGAAGAACTACAATGTGCAAAGCAATAATTATATTTAAAAAATTTAAACAGGACTGTTTTTACCTATTATCCATTCAGCTACATTATTAGATGTATAGGCAACTCTGTAACGCAAGTTATCTACTAAAATCTGAGCTCTGGCTGCATACAAGAATTGTTTAAACAGCTTTTAAAAAACAGAGATGCTTGGGCTCCAATAGAAATATGATTCACTTGTTCTCAGTCAGCATTAGTATTTTTTAAAAGTGCCCCACCCCACCCCTGTGATTCTAATGTGCAGCTAGGATTGAGAACCACAGCCCTGAGAAAATTTACAGCATTGATAAATCATCTAAACAATTTGAATTACATCAGTTGAAGATTAGAGTTTATAGAAAATTTCAGAAGGTGTAGTTCAAATTCTTTCTTGATTTACTGTTTTTTAGGACAAGGTTTCAACAGACTAATAAATCAAGTCCCCCCAATTAGTCAATCTCTAAGTCTACCTTGGGTTTTTGGGTTTAGAAAGAGCTGATGGGAGAACTACAGCTGTCACCAAGCCCAGTGAAAATCTACTTCCCCGCAGCCTGCAGGAACTCTGACTAGGAGAAGAGCAAACAGAGAAGCTGCTGCCTTCGCTATGTCTCAACTGGACATGCAGCCCAGGGGCCTCTGTGAAGAGTTGGCCTCTATCACCCATCTGGCCCCTTCCTACCAAGGCTCAGGCTTGTAGAGGCTGTCCGACTCACCCATGACCATAGTCCAGGAAGTGTGAGAGTTTGGAGAAGACTTCATCTTCTAGTCCTAATCCAGAGTTGGGGCTGTATCTTGGATGGAGACAGACATGACTCTAATTCTCAAATCTGTTTTTTTAATTTAATATTTGTCAGGTAATAAAAGAAAAAATCATTATCTCTTTCAGTTCAGATACCCAAATGTTAGAAAGCTGATCTTTTTTAGGAAGCCTCTTTATAATCATTCATTCATCTATTGTCCCATTGCATAGGGTTTCATAGAGTTCCTACTATGTGCCAGGGCTGTGTTCAACAATAAGGCTGAAAAATGTGAATAGTGAATAGTTTTTACTTGTATGCACCACAAAATCTAAATGGAGAGGAAGACAGGTGCACAGTTTGATACACGGGGATAGAGGTAAGTTCAGGAGGCTATGAGAATTCCAAAAAATAATATATCAACTGAAATTAAAGGATGGAATTGGAAAATAATTCAGCTAAAGCTAAAAAAAAAAAGTAGTAGGAGATATAACATACTAATTTAACCTACTATTAGTTGGTAGGCTACTAAAAAAAATAGTAGGTGAAAAAAAAAAAAAGTGTTACAAGCCAGTGGAGAGCATCTTGGATTTAATGAGGCCAGCAAGTATTAATTAAGCATACAGTATTGAGAACAGCGTGTGCCAAGGCATAAAACAATTGCCATGGGCGCTTAGTCCTTCTTTTTAAACTGAGATTGCGTTTAGTAAGAAAGGCAGATATTAATAATGACAATGATAATAAAATAACTTTCAGGTGCTCTAGAAACTCCCTACCAAAAAGTGGTTCATGGAATAGCAATATTGGCCTCACAAGGGAACATGTTAGAAATTCAAGGCCCATCCCAGACCTACCAAATCAGAATCTTCATGTTAACAAGACGCCGAGAGAAGTGTATGCACATTCAGTTTTGAAAGGCAGTGATCTACAGTACGCTAGATGCTTCACATGGATTACCCCCTTAAAATTGCACAACAACTATGAAGGAGGTACCAATTTACACCCTCAGTGGACACCTGAAGAACTTGAAGCTTAAGTAAGGTAAGGAATTTTCCAGAGGTAATATACATAGTAAAATGACAGAGCTGTTTGATTTGCAGAAGGTTGACTTTCAATACCATGCTCTATGTAACTACAAATAAAATAATACTTAAAAAAGTAACAAGAACTAATCCAACAAGTAGCTCAATATCCTGGAAACTGGTTTGGACTCATTTTGCAACTATCAAAATTCAGAGGCAAATCTTCTTTTTATTCAACAATCATAGCAATTTATCTACATGATCACACTAGGAATTTCATGAGACATAGAAGGCTGTGGAGACATCTGAAAGTCACCATGAGACTTGTCAGAGTCAATAGGTCCAGCTGCTTCCTCACCAGAGCTTCACCAGGGGTTTTGAAAAGTTGACACTCTGCTAAATCATCCCCAGTGATCAAACTCTACGCTGAATTTCATGGACCACAAGAGAGCTACTGGTGGGCTCGCCCAGATTAATTCTTAAAATACAGTCTATCTTCTTTCCACAATTTGTGAGTTAGACCCAGATGGTATGCAACATCCGAAATAGCCATTCAAAATTCTATAAGCTGCCAGGACGGAAGTGGAGAAAGGGAGAAACTACCAGGTGGCAGAGGAAAAAAATTGCAAATAATTCTTCAGCTAGTTTCAATCAGCTACGAAATAAATTCTCCTAGGAAAAATCAAAATGGTTTTCAAAAATGTCTTTTGGGTTAATGGTACGACCTTCAAATTTAGTTTTCCTATGGTTCTTTCAAATCCAAGAGGTGACATGCAGGAAAAATATGTCAAATTCACTTGTTTGCGTTTAAAAAGACAAGGCAGCCCTCACTCAGTTTGGATGACTGTTTTCAAGTTTGTTTCTAAAAACAACTTAAAAGAAAGATAACTGTAATCAAAGAAGAACATAATGAAAGAACATATTTTACCCCTCTCAGGCTTTGAGGAAGTAGGGCTGGATAATCCAAACCATTCCTTTTGAGACTGTATTGTCTAGTTCTACACATGAAATGTGTAGAGGGGCTTTTTCTGTTACAATCACAATCTCGTATAGTTAATGTCTCTTTCATCTGGGTTTGCTGGTAACGTTAATAAGGTTGTAGCTGAATATTTCTTTTAACAGATAGGTTCAAAAAGGTTTGATTTGCAAGGTGTCTCAATGATGCCAGATCACATTAAATTGTTTTACTTTTTCAGGTGTAAAAAGGACCACTTGCATTTTTTTATATGGCTGCAGTGGGGGTATCTTGTAGGTGTTTGACTTAATTACATGGAATTTTTCTGTACTTTTAAAGGTACAACTAACATGAGAATGGAAGTAGAGAGATATCAAGTTCTCAGCAAGTGGTCTGCTGGGAAAATTATGAAAAAATGTGGAACTTTAGGATTTGTGCTTCTCTTTTGTACGGTAAAATAGAATGGCAGCCTTCAAAAAGGATATACTGATGGTATATAGCAAGTCTGGCAAACTTGTGCCAATTTAGGTAGATTGTAGTGGCTGTGTTGTGTTATGTTGATGATTTCAAGCTATTTCAGAACTGCGAGGATAAAGAGTATAACATCTCAGGGATCACTAAGAGATGTCTCCCATAGGCAATGGTGATTGGGGGTGGAGGAGGGATGGTTACTCACATGTCAGATTATTTGCCATTTCTGGCCCAGTCTCTTGCTTCTCATAGGACCACTGACTACTATATATACTCTCCTTTTCCCAAAAGACTTTTGCACTATTATCCGTATAATGCTCTTCTCACTCCCTTACATAAATATGTCAGGAAGCCGTCAGTGGCTTAGCAAGAAACAAGTTGATGAAATCTGAGTAGTCAGTGACGATTTAATTCTCTTACCGGGCTTATGCCTAGGAGAGTTTGAAAAGCCTTTTATATACCTATCATTGCACATAAACCCTAAATCTCTAACACTTTTCATGGAAAGAAATCCAAATAAGTCATTTGGAGGATATGAGTGGAATGAAATATATCTCCCTCATGCCCAGCATCCCAGCCAGTCGTAGTACAAATTGAACAGGGGTAAGAACTCTCACCTGATGTGAGACAGGCACCTAGGTCAAGGGAGAGAGATTTAGCTGCTGCATCTGAAGAGTCAAGCCCATATAAATGACTGAAGGAGAACGATCAAGGGACGCAGTGAGTGTTGGAGGTCTGACACAGGTGGTGGTGTGGTGTGGGGTGGGGAGGGTGTTGGCTAATGGGTCAGAATTCAGGAGCAGGGACAGTTTTCCAAATCCTATCGTTCTTCAAAACTCAGGTTTCTATCTTTCTGGCCTCTAAAGTCAGTTTTCCTTGCCATTTGCTGCCCAACCACTAAGGTAATCCTAAATATTTTGGGGTTTTGTTACAGTTGCGTCCCATTTCAGATACACATATCTATAATAGTTACAGTAGTGCTAACTGATGTAACAAACCACAAAATCTTAGTGAATCAATTCGTTGTTTTTTTTTATTCACATAATGTTCAATTGTCAATGTAGAGAAATTACTAATCTCTGTTGCTCACCTTCCATCGTCCTGAATTCAGACACATGGCCACACCTTGTCACAAGGGAGGCTGGGAAATGCAGTCTAGCTGTGGGCCTAGGAGGAAAGGGAACAGGTTGGACACCTAGCCAATTTGTGCCACAAAGGTGTAGCTAGTTTGCTCTAGCCTGCTGTCTAAGTACGTTAATCCTTGTACGTGTATTGTATAATACACTGTGTCTTGTCCAGATAGTTGTGTTAATTTAGTTTGTAAGTTCTCTCAGTTTTCTTGCTTCATGCTGTACCTTCAGGTCGTTGACTTATAAAAACTTGACTGTTCTTGTGTATTTTGCTTTATAAAGCACCTAGTATGGCCTCATGAAAAAAGAGATGATGAATAGTGTATCTTTCGTGATGATGAGAACAGGATGCATTCAATGAGTAACACCCACATGATTCTGCAAATGCCTCACAGTATCTCATTTTGCATTTACTGCACTCTCAAAATTGAAGACTCTTATTTTTATTTTCTCAATATCATGCCCCAAAACTTGACAGGTGATACCTGAGTATCCAAAAACCGCCTTGACAACAGTATGCCCGAAGGATGTCAGATCTAGTCAGGAGCAATATAAATGTAGCTAAAAAGTAGATTCAAGTTGAAATCCATTTTTGACCTAATTCTTCTTTTCCCTCCCATGTATTCCTTTTTCTCCTTCCATTTCTCTTCCTCCTAGGCCTCTCCTCTTCCATTATATTACCAGAAACAGACACTTGAAGAAAGCCCTATTTGTTGCCAGGTGGCATAACTTTGGAATATCTTGGGAATCAAATGCAGAAAATCTGACACTACGACCAAGATTATTCTTATTTTGATTGAACCATGTACATGATATGACCTGGAATGGCTCTACACATACCAAGCCAAAGAGTTTCATAATTCTCCCTTTGAATCAGCTCAGTTCCTCCAGCATATTATATATGTGCCATGTCTTGATAGAAGAAAATAGGTGGCTTGGGTCATCCCAGGACTGAATTTGTCATGTTCCATAGGATTTGGAAGAGTAAGATATGTTTAAATGAGGTAGCAAGTAAAGAACTGGTGGATTACCCTTCTGACACTTTATCAGTTATAGGACAAATTAGTTTTGAATTGGTATTGCATTGTCAATATGAATGAGTTCATAAAAATATGTAAATATAGCATTTAATAATTTTTTTCTGAACATGTCATTACTTTAGAACCTTCAGAACATTTTCCTTCAATTGGTTTTGTCATTCCTTGGAATATTTATTCATTGAAAGATAAAAAATGTGAATTCTTTTTCAGTTGACGTCTGGCTTATATTCAGCCCCTGTTTGAAAATGACCCTGAACTTTCCAATCCCTGACCAAAATCTCAGTGAATGTACACTAGAGATTTACAAGATATACTCGGAGGCTTGCTTTATTTAAAAATCATTTTTAATTGTTTGATTCTGGAAAGTAAAACTTAAAACATCTTGTCAAGTACTTCTATGATGGTTATTAAAAATGCATTTGTGGGGCCGGCCCGGTGGCGCAAGCGGTTAAGTGTGCGCGCTCCGCTGCGGCGGCCCGGGGTTCGCTGGTTCGGATCCCGGGCGCGCACCGACGCACTGCTTGGTAAGCCATGCTGTGGCGGCGTCCCATGTAGAGTGGAGGAAGATGGGCACCGATGTTAGCCCAGGGCCGTCTTCCTCAGCAAAAAAAAAAAAAAAAAAAAAGAGGAGGATTGGCGAATGTTAGCTCAGGGCTGATCTCCTCACCAAAAAAAAAAAAAAAAAAAAAAAAAATGCATTTGTATTTCAGGGTAGATTTAAACCATATGTTCTTATTTGTTCCCATTCAGCACATTAAACTACTATTTTGCAAGAGACAATCAATATCCAAAAAGCCACAAGAGCACCCTCTTAAAAATAGTTTCATATGTTTCTTTTACCATAAAGTGATGCTTCTTTCCCCACCTGCCAGCACTGAGCACACCTGGAAGGGTTTATATTTAGCCAAAACTTAGACCTCGTAAAACCAGAATGCTATTAAAACTTGACAAGTTTTTATTCGTTTGAATGAAGACTGAGTTAGAAGTTAGAATGCCTTAAATTTCTTTTGGCCATTTTTCTTCTCTCTCTCTTTTTTTTTTTCCTGGCTATTTAAACAATTAGAAGATTGGATATCAAGCAGCATTTATCTAAGTATTTTAAAACTGTGCCAAAATAAAAGCTAATCATTTTGTAATCATTTTGTAATCAGTATGCATAGAAGAGAAGCGGCAGCAGTAACGCAGTTGCTGCATGTTTGCTGACAAAATATTTAATCCAAACATTTAATTTCAATCTGCCACTGTTCTCAGTCAGTATAATTACTTTAAGCAAATACTACATTGGGAAAAATAGTTCCAGCCACTGAAATGTAAATAATACAATATAATCATCACCACACTCAAATTCATATACTATAATTTATTTGGATCAATTTCATAAACATGGGTGTAATAAATGTTTAAATTATTATAAACAAGTGGATCTAGGCTACACTTACAGGAGTTGATTTACTCTTTCTTGTTGGCTACATATACCTGAACTTTAGAACTGCTGAATGAGACAAATCACAGGGATCTTCTTCTTCTTTTTTTTTTTTTTTGTGAGGAAGATCAGCCCTGAGCTAACATCCATGCTAGTCCTCCTCTTTTTTGCTGAGGAAGACTGGCTCTGAGCTAACATCTATTGCCAATCCTCCTCCTTTTTTTTTTTTCCCCAAAGCCCCAGTAGATAGTTGTATGTCAGTTGCTCATGCTTCTAGTTGCTGTATGTGGGACTCGGCCTCAGCATGGCCGGGGAAGTGGTATGTCGGTGCGTGCCAGGGAATGAACCTAGGCTGCCAGTAGCGGAGCGCGCATGTTTAACTGCTAAGCCGCCAGGCTGGCCCTAGATCTTCTTATGATATTAATAGGGAGGAGCAAAGTTAGTTTTATACCTTTTTGTCATTATGCCAAGGTTAGACAAAGTAAATAACTTACAAGAATTGGCAGAATCATTTATCCAATATGTATTTGTAGAATATGTTAAATATGATATGTTAAATACAATAAATATATTTAAAATAAAAGTTTTTAGAAATATGTATGTATATATGATACATATGTTTTAAATAAAAGTTCCTAGAAATATTATAGAAACAACTGATACAGTTTCTACTTTAAAAAGGGTCACCATCAAGAAAAGTGTGAATTTTTAAAAACAAGGATAAATGCAAATGTGATGGTATGAAAATAAATAAACTATTTTAGAGCAGGGCCTTTGTGTTATTTATCTTTGTGTCCTCAGCATCTACAAAAGGCTCAACACACAGAAGGCGAAGGTAAAGGCTATGCTTGTTATGGCACCCAATCTGCTCTCAGCCATTCCTGCTGAAACTCCCTTACCCACCATTCCCCTCGGGCAAACAGTATTTGAATATTCTTTGTGAAGGAGAGGTCAATTAAGAGACTAGAGTGGCCCCTGGGCTCAGGCTACCCAGGAAACTATAAGATGGTCTCATAAATAGGGCTTTTTACATAGAGCTCTGAACCAATCAGTTAAGGCCCCTCTAAACTCAACTAAAATAATGATCAATAAACACTTGTTTCATCAATTAAAATAGTATATTTTAAAAAGTAAAAACTAGAACTGGTAAAATATTCTCATTTTGATATCTAGGATTTATTTCAAAATAATATGGGAGCAGGGAAATTAGTGGATATTTTATATGAAAAAAAATTGGTCCTGTGTTGATAATTCTTAAAACTGGTGATAAGTCTATAAGAGTTTATTATACTACTCTCTCTACTTTGTACATTTTAAACAATGTTTTTATATTAGAAAAATTAAAAGCTCTGTTCTTATACCTAGAGTCAGCTCTAAGCCCCTGCAATGTAGGGACCTTCTTCTCCATAATCTATTGAAGGTCCGTTTGTGTAACATTCCACTATTTCCCAAAGATACCTCTGCTTTTATACTTCTCTTTATTAGATAGTAGAGTTAAGAGAACTGTATTAGTGCTTTCAGCTGCATGTTTCAACAAAATACCTAACTAAATGTGGTGTATACAATAAGAACCTTTCTTTCTCTCAAAATAAGTTGTCTGGAGATAGATCTTTCTAAGGACAATTAAAACTATCATCAAAGCAATCTTACTATCTTTGCACTTTTATCAACCTCAGTGATATTTAGTCAGAATTAGGTCTCATAAATTGGGCTTGTTGAATCAATGATGGCAGCTGAAATTTCTGCCATTATAGTAGACAATGTCAGTTTAAAGAAAGAATTTTTTTCCATGCTAAATCCTTTCATGTAAGACCATAGCAAAAATTCCTTAATGTCTCATTGCTCACTGACTAGACATAAGGAGGCCTGAAAAATTAGTATTTGAGATTTTCAACTTCTGCAATTTAGAGAGGGATTCTGCAGCAGATAACATAGTGAGGAGGTGTACAAAGAGCTCTTGTATAGACAAACAACAATGGTTCCCAGTAGATCTCAGCATATGACACTAACATGGCATCTGTATAAGTTACATTTGCCACAATAATGCTGGTAACAAACAGCCACACAACCTCAGTTATACAAAATATACCTTTTTTAGCACAGTTCTGTGGAGTTCAATTGATCTGAGCTGGGCTTGACTGATGTCATCTAGTCTCATTCATGAATGTATGATTAGAGGCAGGTTGGCAAGTTATCCTGGCTGGTCTTGGCTGATCTCGACTGGGTGGTCGCATGGCTGGCTAGTTTTCTAGTAGATGAACTAGGATGGTCTTGGTTGGGATGACTGGGGAGGTGGCTTTGTTCTCATGTCTCCTGCTCCAGCATGCTAGTCTAGGCATATTCTTATGGCCATGGCAGAGAGACAAGACCAGAAGCGGGAGCACGCGAGAATTTTTTTCAAGTTTATGCATGCATCATATCTGTTAACTTCTCAGTGGCCAAAGCATTACCTTAGTATCAGGATGTCAGGAAACGGACTCGATCTTTTTTCTAAGAGGAATGACAAAGAAATATGGCAAAGGTTTCCTATAGAAAAGAGCAAAGAATTGGGACTGTGAATATAACGAATCTATCAAACCAACCCTTGGAGAAGCTAGACAGGAATGCCCCACCTTGACACTTCTCTCATCCTCAACTCCCATTTCCAAAACAATCAAGTCCTATCAATGTTTCTTTCTAAATGTCTCAAAACTTTCCTCTGCTCTTCATTTTATCACCAGCCCTCTGGTGCAAACTCTTAGTAAGAATTCTGTAATAATATCTTAATTGGTGCCTATGCAGTGCCACACAATAGCTAGAATGATCTTTAAAGAAATGTGATACTTAAGGATTTCAATGACTTAACGTTGCTCTCCAAATAAAAATAGAACTCCCTAATATGGCCTAAAATTTCCCGAAGATTTTGAATCATACGTAGCTCTTCCATTTTGTCTTGGACCGTACTCCCCACATTTGAATGCCAGTGTTTTTACAGTCCCTGGTACTTGCTCTCTTCTCTTCTGACGTAGTTTCTTTGCACATATTGTTTCTTCTTCCAGGAAAACTGTTCCAGCTGCTCTTTGCCTAAATAACTCCTACTCATTCCTCAGATGGCTGCTTAAGTGTCACTTTTCAACGAAGTCTTGCCTGACCTTCTTTATTAGAACCAATCAGTGTAATATAGAGTCTCATCATCATAAAAACAGCCCCTTTGTTGAATTGTCCTCATTAAAATTTTATATTAGTTTGCGACCTTTTTAATAAACTTTACATTTTGAAATAATTTTAGAGATGCAGAGGAGTTGCAAAGACAGCACAGAGAGTTCCCATACACCCTTTACCCAGCTTCTTCTAATGTCAACATCTTAAATAACCATGTTACATTTATGAAAACTAAGAAATTAATATTGGTATAATACTGTTAACTAATAAAGACTTGATGTGGATTTTATCAGTTTTTCCATTTATGTCCTTTTTTTCTTTCAGGATCCAATCGAGGATACCATGCTGTATTCAGTTGTTATATCTCTTTAGTCTCTTCTAATTTACGACATTTTCTCAGTCTTTCCTCATTTTTCAACACCTTGTCAATTTTCAAGATTTCTGGCCAGGGATATTTTAGAATGTTTCTCCATTTGAATTTCCCTGACGTTTTCTCATGATTAGACTAGGATTACAGATTTGGGGGAAGAACATCACAGACATGAAGTACAGTTCTCATTGCATGCTATCAGAGGGTACATGCCATCAACATGACTTATCACTGGTGATAGCTTTGCTCACTTGGATACACTGGTGTCTTCCAGGAATTTTCATCGTAAAGTTATCATTTTTCCTTTCCATACTCCACTCATTAGAAGTGAGACACTAAGTCCAGGCCGCACTCAAGTAGAGGGGAGTTAAGCTTCATCTCTTGGAGGGAGAAGTATCCATAAATTTATAAACATATGTTAAAACCACCACAATAATTAGTAAATATTTGGGGGAAATGCTTTAAGATTCTCCTTAAGTTTTGCCTACTAATTTTAGCCTTCTTCTATGGATTTTGCCTGCAGAAATTATTACTGTGATGTTCTAATGATGATTATTTTTATTTCTCTCATTTCTTCTATATTTATTATCTAGTATTCTTCTATCTGGTATAGAAGACTTGTCTCCTCTCCTCCATTATTTATTTATCATTTATATATACATATACATATATTCATGAATATTTATTTTATTCTTTGGGTTGTAATCCAGTACTACCATCATTCATCTTATTGCTTAAATTGTTATAGCTTTGGCCACTGGGAGCTCTTCTAGGTAGGCTCCTATACCCTTTTCCTATGCCTGCATCACTTTTTTTAGTGTTTCCTGTATGACTTTATGTTGTCATTTTTTATTTAGTTTTTTGAATGAGATATATAAGTACATGATTCAAAAATAAAAATCATAAATATGAAATATACATGGCAAATATAACAATATATTATATACTATAATGTATAATTGTACTGTTTATAATTTATAATAAATTATTATATAATAATTTTACTAGAACTCATGTTCTCTGAAATTAAGATTGTGATCTCTGCATCTTTGTGTTGCATTTGCTTGATATGACTTTGTCCATCAGCTTATTTTCAACATTCCTGAATCTCTTGGTTTTAGGCGTCTCTTTGTACACAGTTGGATTTGCTTTGAGAGACAATCTGAAAATCTTCTAATGGATGAGTGTGGCAGCCATGGTGGAGGTACTTTCACTGATCAGATCTCTTGTCAAGAGAGAATCAGCGGTTAGCCAACTGCCTCCAGCTGCCCTACCTTTGCAATCTACCGCAACGTATACGCCTACATCGTACTCTGTCCACACTGCTCCCAGCCGATGGCTAACATAGCTAGAACATTTCTGCTCAATGGGGGACTACTCTAAAGAGCATTTTTTGTGTGTGTGTGTGTGAGCAAGATTCACCTGAGCTTACATCTGTGCTAATCTCCCTCTACTTTGTATGTGGGTCACTGCCACAGCATGGCTGACGAGAGGTGCAGGTCCACACCTGGGATCCGAAGCTGTGAACCTGGGCTGCCAAAGCAGAGCGTGCCCAACTTAACCACTACGCTGTGGGGCCAGTTCCAACTAATAAGCAATTTTTGCTGGAATTTTGTATGAGCCTGGCTGAGACTTTCTCAGAGATGCACTTTAATCTGAGGTGTTTCCTGCCCAATTCTCTCTCTTTCCCTTTTTCTTCTCATAGGTGTCCAACCTGCCTCATGACCTCCCTTCTTATTCCTGCTCTCCTTTCCCTTTCCCTTTCACAAGCATTCCCTCCAGTAAATCTCTTGCACTTCTAATTCCATCGTGGTATTTGTTCCCTTGAAGACTCAGCAGACAATGAATTTCCCTTTATATTGATCAATATGACAGATATTTTGTTCTGTTCTGATATTTTGTTTTTAATTCTCTCTCAATTCTTTCTAGGGTTCTATCAATTTATGTTTTATCTCTTCCTGTTGTCTTAACATCTCTCCCTGAATTCTTACTTTTCTACTTTGTAGTCTTCCTTCACAAATTCATTCATTTTAAATAAATAACGGAATGTTTGGTCACAATTTTTATCTGCTCCATTCACCTGGTGAATATTCTTTACCTGCTGCTATGTTTTGCTCTTCTTTTCCACTTTTTTTCTTGTAATATCATTCTATTGTTGCTGTGCCACTTCATCTTTCATTATTCATTGGAGAATGAGTTTGTTTTTTCCAAGACCAACTCTAGGCAGAAATTGTGTGTGTGTGTGTGTGTGTGTGTGTGTGTGTGTGTGTGAGATTCTTTCTGAGGCCCTATTAATACTTCCTTTTAAAAACTGGATCTGGGATGGCTCCTTATGCTAACTCAGCTCTCTCAGTTCTTGTAACAGTATTGCAATCAAAGGATACTGTGCTTCAGAGTGCACCCCTCCCCATGAGAAAGTATAATTTTACTTTATAATTTTGCTTTTTAGTATTTACTGCCACTATACTCTCTGAGTTTCTTCTCTTTCCCTGTTACTGCTTCTTTTCTGCCTGATCTCAGCTGCTTTTAAAGGCCTTTATGTTTTGAATCTGCTGATAGCTGTCTTATTATTACTCTGATGATGGAGTTTGTAAGTCATTTTTGTATTCTCCTTGTTTCTTTTTGTATGATTTCTAGGAGAAGAATTTGAAAAATGCTGGTGTGGACAGCCATGTTCACACTGGGATCCTTTACCCGCACTTCAGTTTCTTCCACTGCCAGGAATTCCCAACTGCAGCAGTATTGACAATTTGGGTCAGATGATTCTTTGTTATGGGGACTCTCCTGTGCATTGTAGAATGTTTAGCAGCAATTCTCGCCTCTACCCACTCAATACAAGTTGTGATAGTCAAAATTATTTCCAAATATTGCCAAATGTCCCCTCAGAGGCAAAGTTGCTCCCAGTAGTGAACCATTCCACTAGACCAAAAACCCAGTGAGAAGTGAGATGTCTTCTTTGTTAAACTTTCTATTCCCATTACCTAGCATAGCTTAACCCATAGTAACAGTTCAAGAGGAAAATTTGATGGTATGAGTGACTATGCGGAGAGAGTATCATTGAGTTTATTTGCCCTTAGTATCATTGAGTTTATTTGCCCTTCTTGGGATCCTCATCTATTAAGAAACAATTTATGATGCAATCATATTTTGATGAACTTTATGCCTTTTCATAGTGAAAACATACATAGAATCATAGTATTCTAGATATGAAGGGACTTGGAGATGATCCAGTACAAAGCTTTTATTTAATAGATGAAGAAATTTACACCCAGAGAGTTTATGATTTATTCCTTTTTACACAGAGATTTAGTGGTAGAGCTAGGATTAACTCTCCACACATTATGGGTTTCTCAAAAGTACTATGATGTATTATTTAATTCAAGACTGCACATATTTAGTAATACACATCCCGTAGAATGAAACCTCTGAAAAACCAAGCAAAATGAAATAAAATTAATATCTGATTTCATAGTTAGGAGAATGTGAAGATAATATGATAGAAAAATATTTTGATTTAGTTTATGAGAAAACACAAAGCAACTGGTTCTCTAAACATGCTAAATTAGGAGGTCTATGATTCAATAGCAAAAATACAGTAAACTATCTGTAAGGTTTTCTAATCATCTTAATTATTTTGGTAAAGCATGAGTTCTCTTTTCATAAAGCATCTAAATTTAGTGTCACTAAAGGGAGTAAAAAAGCTATCTGAGAAGAATACACATAGTAGTGTATATATGTATACATTTTTTTTGTGTGAGGAAGATTAGACCTGAGCTAACATCTGATGCCAATCCTCCTCTTTTTGCTGAGGAAAATTGTCCCTGGGCTAACATCCTTGCCCATCTTCCTCTACTTTATATGGGACGCCGCCACAGCATGGCTTGACAAGCAGTGCATCGGTGTGCTCCTGGGATCCGAACCTGCGAACCTTGGGCTGCCGAAGTGGAGCGAGTGCGCTTAACCGCTACGCCACTGGGCCGGCCCCAGTAGTGTATTTTAAATGACAATGATTACATCATTGGAAAATGCATTAAGAAACTCTGTTTAAAAAATATTTTTAAAATACCAAACACCAAAACGGCCTATGGTACTTCAAAAATGTTCCTCTCTATTACTGATGTAGAATGGGACAAGTTATGCCTAGTTAGGCAGACTAACTGACAGAGGTATGACTATATGTAGATACTATAACATAGTTCATGTAATATACATCATTCACACTTTCCTACGCTACATAGTTGGTGGATGAAGAAAAGATAGGACCTTCTCAACAAATATTGACTTCTTTTTCAATCATTGAGCCATAAAGAACCCTTTTCTGACAACATCTTCTGTGAGAACTGCTACTTAAACTTAAACCACTGGGTCTAACTACTTATTTCTCATTGATTCATTAGGTTGAAGGAGGTTGTTTCAGAAGCTCACAAAATCAGTCTTTTACTTAAAGTGCTATAGATGGACATGGAACAATTCCTCACTGACAGAACTGAAAACTTGCTTATAAATGATGCCATACGTAAGAACAGACAAATTTACTGAAAGGTTTATAGGAAGATGAAAAACCCAGATGTCTTATCAATAGATAGCAATTTTTAGGTAGAAGGTAAATGTTAATTGTATTAAGGATGAAATGAGTGGAAATGATGAGTACTGTGAAAATATAGAAAAAACTATTAATATTGAAGATGAAAATTATGGTTAGTGCAAAACAACTACTGCAAAAATAATGCTAAAGTTGAGCTCCTTGAAAGGAGGAGCTGTGTTTAGGTGTCTTTGGATCTTTGATGATGAATAGATAGGTTGGTATTTAACAGGCATTGGATAAGTGTTCGTAGAAAGAATTAATGAATATGCAGTTAGGTTGTCATAGATTTCTAGTACCACTTTTTTAGAGAGAAAGTACATTCTAAAAGAAACCTCACTTTGAAGTTATTTTACACAAATGATCCAATTTCCATGCAGAAAAATTAGAGATTACAAAAAAAGAAACAAAAATTACCCACATTTTAATAGCCACTATCAGAGGTATATTTTTCTAGACATTGTTTCTAAGCTCTATAAGTGTTTCAAAAGAGATGAAAGACTTAGAGGAGAAATAGGTCATTTTGAACATTTACTGTCATTCATTCGCTTGGGGAAGGCTGATAGGTGGGGCTAGTGGTGAAGTTTTACTCTGAAGAGAATGAAAAAGCTAAAAGAGAAACCATGCACTATGCCCCCTCCCTTGGTAGACTTCCCTAGTGCCCACCCATCATGATAATTTTCTCCTTTGGGGAGAATTTAGCCTCACTTGCAACCAGTAACAAGAAAAAAGAGAGATAGAGAGAGAGAGATGAGAGAGAGGGTGAGAGAGAGGGACAGCATAGCTTTTGTAAAAGAATAAGGACCACTTAAATTTAAATTTCTAGTTAAACAAAATAATATTTTGCTGAGAAATAAAAGAATATTCACTTGCTCAAAGTAAATCAAATGGAAAACATCTCTTAAAACTTATTGACCTCTTTAGTAATTAAAATAAGACAGATTTTATCCAATTTCTTTGTTTTCTCCTTTCAGCAAGACTATATCTGAAGAATGCCTAGGATTAGCATCTCACAATGCCAGATATTGTACAGTCAAAAATATATGAACAAGCACAACTAGAAAATACCAGACATATGGCACGAAACACATTTTCATTCATTCTCCAGAAAGGGAAAAATACATTTCAACAGAACGCAAAATATTGTGCTCTAGTTTACTTGCCAAATAGAGAAAAGTATGAATTTTAGTAAGGAAATCAATGGCTAGTTTGAATTGGGAGAGTTTAGAGTAATTGCTTCTATAAACAAATAATTTGGATAGGTTAGGTGTTTGGGTGTGGGAATTTAAGAAAGAGCTCCTTAGAAGCTGCCTAATTTTCCTTTTTACTTGCTGACTGCAAGCTTTGGTCCTGACGAATTTCACTTCTACAGCAATCCCAATTTTTGCAGACCAGAAAGCAAGGGAGCCAGTGCTGCATTCATATAGCATGATACTACTCCATCATCAGGAGATTTCTGGACTATTATATGTTCATTCTTTTATGAAGCACCATAGGAAAAAGAAGACACATCTTTTTGTGTATTAGCATCGGTTTCCTTCTAAATAGAATTGTGAGTATCCCCAAAGTAACTGGGCAAGACTGGTGGCCATGAAGTATTAAATAACACAGCCTGCACAAATCCTCAGGAATAACCAGTTTTAATTAGTTAACTAGAAACCCATCATCCAACAGTAAACAGACCAACTGACCCAAGCCAATTTCAAGAGTAACAAAGTGATGTTACTTTCAGAATAATTATAACCATAATTCTCAGAGGTGAAGGGTGTGATTCTGTTTACTTTTTAACCAGACTTGCCTATATTATAGGTCAAGCACATGTGTCAAAAATTACTGTCTGCACAGCAATGGCTTCTTTTACTTATCAGATATGTTTCCATGGGTAAACAGAACTCATCTCTCCTGAAACCCAGCACAGAAGAAAAGACTGCGACTCCAGTAGTGAGCAAGATAGGAACAAACTCACAAGGGCAGGCGTAGTTCTTTATTTACCGCTCCCAGCAGGTATCAGATGCCATAGTTTCTTTGCAACCATCAACACCCTGGGGCTTTTTAGTTCCACATCCAAGACAAGGAAGAAGGGGGATGGCGACTAACCCCAAGGGATTACGTACCTGAATCCTATCCCAACTACTAGCAGACTCCAGCTGCGTTTAAATGTTTTTTTTTGAAGAATTTCTGATGCTCAGTGGTTGCTGATTACTTCCAGATTTTAGTTCTACCCCAGTGGAGATTTGCTACAGAGAGTTTATCTGTTGTTGTTAAAATTGCTTGCCACAGGAAATGTCTTCTCTTAAACCAGTTCCCAAAACATGAGCTGTTACAACAGCTAAACAAGCAAACAAACAAAACAAAACAAAACAAAAAGCCTACTTAACTCTTTAAAAATGCGTTCATGGCACTGATGGCAGAATGAGTGGGAATGTATGGGTGACTGGTGACATTTGCTTGGGATTCTCACCAAACACTTTCAGAAATGAAGATATGATTGCTAAAGGTACTGTATTAATGCCTTTAAAGGGTTTGAGCATGTAGTAACTATTCAATTATACCTAAACTGACAGACAAGATTAACATTTGAAGCCAGAATAATAGTCCAACTATTAGAGAGGCATAACTACTCAGACTTTTTTCTTTGGAGTTTATTTAGAATCATTTCCCTCAATAGCAAAAAACACTCAAAACACTCGAGTAGTTTATAATATTTTTTGAAAATTGAATCATTTATGGACCAAAATCATATTTTAAGATGGTGTGCATGTGTGTGTGTGTGTGTGTACTTTACAATATATATACCTAAGGTTCTTAATTGAGGTTTTAGATGAGAGTGAGATTTAAAAATGCCCAAATGCACTAAATAGATCCTTCCATGGTCCAAACTTGTGCCGAATACCTCTTAGTTTACAAATGCTGCTTCCATTGTTGCTGCTGCTGCTATTTTCAGAATCCTGGGTTGCTAGAGATAGTATTGCTTCTTGGAGACCTGTTTTGCCTGAAGATTTTCCTCTGGAAACATATGCCTATCCTTGATGTCAACCAGGCTTATCCATTGCCATCCCGCTGCTGTCTATTTTCCTCCCAACTACAATGAATACAGAGCTAAAAATGTTCCCACTTTTGAGAAATTGGTGAGAATTTTTTTAAGTGAGTGTAGGCTAATTAAGCACCACATGACAGAAGTCAGTATTTTTCAAATATAAAACCACCTCATTCCATAGATGGATATTTTATGTTCTTTCAGAAAAAAAAAATCCATACAGCTTCTCAAGGGATATTAAGTCTTAAATCACCCCTTTTTTGGCTTAAATCACTCTTTTTGTTGGCCATTAAAGGACAAACGTTTGATTAGATCTTATTTCATCAAGCTTGCAACATAACTATATAGTCTGTATTACAAAAATAAATGGAAGTCGTGTCTACACATACAATGTGAAGATGAAAATTGAGGAAATGAATCTAATTATGATCATTCTTACTTCCGCCATTCTTCTGTAAGATGATCTGGATAACTGATGGAAAAATGTGGCCTTCTTTTCTAGATCATTGTCTCAATTATTTGCTTCAGTTTTCACGTGTAGATAAGAATGGAGTCAGCTAGCAACATTATCTTTTCAGGTCCTCACCCTTTTTTCTTTATCCTTAAGGTATATCACAATGTCCACATCTAGAGTAAGCACGCCAGATATTGCCTCCCCTCAGATATCTTCATAGCAAGCCTGTCTCAATCATAGAACCCAGAAGGGACAATGTCCTGTAAGAGCCCACCGCCCCTGCATAATAAATTCTTATTAAGTGCAGCCTGTGGTTTTCAGTGTGACAATACTTGAATTGCCCAAAAAAAGGATTGTATTTCACAAAATCATATCACAAGCTTCTGTACCAAGAAGTACAAATATAGTCTTGCCATTACAATTTGTCACACTCCCCTGTGGTTTATAGCTCACTGAAGTCAATTCTTCTCAGAACATGAGCCTTGCCCTAAAGAAAAGACAACTTGCTTTAAAAAAAATCAAAAGCAGAAATGTGGATGCAATCCTCATAATTTCTGTAGGATAATCATCACATTAATACCAGAATAACCATGTCCATTATTACATTCTGTCTATATCTTGCACTGCATTATATGTTGTCTCTACACACTAAAAGGCAAGAGGATCAAATGAAAACTTCTATTTAACGCAAACTATGTTCAATTTGGGTACTTAAAGATAGCATTAATGATTAGGACATGGTTCCTGATTTATAGGGCTCACAGACTGGTGAAGAAGCAGATCTAGATGTGGCTAATAATCATATGAAGCACAGAGTCAGGATTGCGAAGTGCAAACCAGCACCGGAGTGCTATGGGGCATAGACAAGGGATAGGTCATCCAAATGAGGAACTGTGACTGGCAGCACAGAAGAGGAGACATTGGAATTGGGTCTCAGAGCATGAACATAAAACTGATAGTTGCATGAGTCATAATCTTTGGTTCCTAGTGACAAAAACCCAAATCTAACTTTCATAAGAAAATATAACTTCGTCACTTCACAAATTGACGACTTTAAGGGTGAATCTAGAGATTAATGATAAAACAGGAACTTAAAGCCATGATGGATCTCTCTCCACTTCTCATCTTGCTTTTATTGGATATCAATTTCATGTTACCAAAACAGCTTCTCTCTGGGGTGGCAGCCACGGCCAAGAACTGCTTGAGCTCACAGTCACCGCTTTATGGCCAGAGAAGAAAGTGGCTTCTACGTCCTTATTCCATTATGGAAAATCCAAATTAAAGCTCCTACTCTTCCAGTTTGTGTCACGTGCCTAACTTTCAGACCAATTACCAGGGAAAGATAGGAAAAGTTTTTAGGAAAAACAAAGATAATAGTTTTCCACCACAAAGAATTTGAAGTAAATGGGAACCAGATTAGTTAAAAATGTTTGTGGTATAAGGCTATAGATGAAAAGGAAGAAAAACTGAAGGAAGCAGCGGAAATAACACTGCAAAGATACTTAGCGGGTAGATTTTTTTGACCTATTAAGTATGAGTTATAGTGCTTAAATATTTTTCTATAGACCATAGGGAAACATAAAATGTTTGATGATGTGATTAGTTCTGTCATAGACTATATATTTGTTGGGTCACATGGAGAGGGGAAGAAAGAGTAAAGAGAAGGAAGTCAGGGAGAGTATCAAAAAAATAGCTTCTAGTCCTGATCTGCCATTACTTAGCTACCTGAGTTTTGGCAAACCACCTCTCTTGGCATCATACTCCACAGTTACAAGAATAGAAATCAAAATATGTTTTCTATCTACCCTATAATATTACTAAGAAAGAATGAGCATGATTTCTCTTGAATAAGTTAGAAGTACTAAATAAATGCAGGGAGTTATTATTTGTAATATCAGTGTCACTCAAAATTTCATTTTATTAGGGAATTCAAGTCCTGGTTCTAAATTTGTCACCATTTCTGACAAATCATCACGACTTGTCTAAATTGCAAACTCATCCAGGCGGTACATGAAATTAATACGTGTTCATTGGAAATAAATCAAAACAATCAAATAATGTCAGATATCAATATCTCATTCTAATTGCTCAGGAAAACAAGCCACGAACGAGAAAAAGAAGTCAATACGTTGTAATGGAAAGATCTGGGGCTTTAGCAATAGACTTGCCTAGTATTTAGTACCTACTCTACACAACATTTGTGTTTCCTTGGGAAATAACTTAATGTCTCTGAGCCATAAACAAATGGGAAATAAATTTATTTCCTTGATAATAAATTAACTTCTCTAAGTCTTATCAGCAAAATCGCAATATCTTGAAAAGATTAAAAATAAAAAAGGTCCTAATAAATTATGAGTCATTCAATAAATGTTAGTCCCTCCATACCTGTGGTTCATTACACTGAACTCCGCTGTCCTGTTCTAGTCCCTCACCACAAATATTCACCAAATATGGTAAATAAAATCAGTATTGTAGGCAAAAGCTGTACATCAAAATTGAGAACTCTCCAAAGATCTTGCCACACCCTTTCAAGCAAAAGGTGCTGTATATCCACCATGTGAAGAGCACTATTGTCATGGATCTGGATATGCTTATCAATAGGAAGTAAGCAAAGAATTAACAGTCATTTCAAGATATAGGATAAATAAATACAACAAATCAAAGAAAAAAATTTAGGGGAAAAATCATCCTTTCTTGCCTTCCTCTGGAAATAAAAAAAAAACTTGTTTTATTTAAGGAAATTGTATAATTTTTAAATTATAAGTAAAGGTTGGGGTTCAACTTAAGCACATATTTTTCTTTCAAAAGGAAAATTCTTTTTTCAAGTCATTAAAATATGATCATTTTGGGGGTAGGCCTGGTGGCATAGTGGTTAGGTACACACACTCTGCTTCGGTGGCCCAGGGTTCGCAGATTTGGATCCCGGGCGTGCACCGATGTACCGCTTGTCAAGCCATGCTGTGGCGACGTCCCATGTAAAGCAGAGGAAGATGGGCACGGATGTTAGCCCAGGGCCAATCTTCCTCAACAAAAAGAGGAGGATTGGCATAGGATGTTAGCTCAGGGCTAGTCTTCCTCACGAAAAAAAAAAAATCATTTCGTTTTTAGGCATGTCTAAAGTCTAAGACACGCAATTTATTAGATGGTCTTAGATTGCAATGATAGGAAAACTAAAAGCTAAGAAAGTTTGACCTTTTCCTTCCCACCTTTTAACTTTTTGATTCTGGTTTAACATTACATGGAAAAAGTTTGTAAATTATAATATTTTCTATTGTGTAGGGCACACTTAAATGCTTGTATAGATAGTGCTTATTGCAAACTCTGCTGAACTTTTGAATTGTTTTTGTTGTCTGATCGAACTTTGGCAATATTACCGTTTTCTACTTTTGAAAATACTTTTGTAGTCTTAATTGTAACTTGACAGTTCAATGATGCTGAACTCTGGATGATAAATAATATTTGAGGTCCCATCATTTTTTACCAAAGAGATGAGGGTGGTTTTTATAAACCCCTAATAACGGGCTGTCCATCCTCAAAATATAATCCCCCTGGAATAGCTATATTGACTTCTTTAATGGTATGCCACAACATATGTATATTCAATTCTATGCTGCAGCTATTTTTATTGGGTATATAACAAGATAAGGAAGAGGGAGAAAAGTATTAGAATAATCACTCCAGATTAACTTTTAATGTACTTACCATTGATGACATTCTTTAATCATTCCATCTGATGTTGGGAAGATAGTATTATGGGCAAGGAAAAGAAAATAAGCAAAAATAGAAAAGAAAAAAGGAACAGAAAGAATAGAAATGGGTGGACTTCCAGAACCATATCACCTGATCTTCAGAAATTCAGTTGAAACTACTGAAAGAGGAACAGAGATTCTTGACTACCTTTCTCTCTAACCTCCCAGTGTTAAATTTGATCACTCCTTAAAAAATCAAGTCTTAGAAAAGGTTAATTTGAGGGAAAGGGCTGAGGAGGGACTTCAGTACCTCCTCTTCATCATAAGAATGAATAAGGGAAAAAAAAAGTAACTTCATATGGTTCACGGTTTACCAGAATACTGTGAAGCTCTTTGAATTCATTGTCATGTGTAAAGTGGGACTCAAAAGAAGTATGAACTAGTATACATTCTAGATGAGCTAAAAAGCAGTTGTGATGAGACGGTCCATGAAAAAATGCTGTTCTACTAGGTCTAAGATTTTTTATTCTCACTTGAAAGAAACCTCTTTGGGGCTTGTCAATTAGTAGCATAGTAGCATGAGGGGAAAGGCAAGAGTTTGGGAGCCAGGCAGACATGAGTTCCAATCTGTCACCACCAATTACTGCTCATTTAACTTGCCACTAGTTACTAAAATTATTTGTGAGCCAGCCCTGACTGCCTAGTGGTTAAAGTTCAGCATGCTCCTCTTTGGCTGCCCGGGTTTGGTTCCCGGGCGTGGAACCACACCATTCGTTTGTCAGTAGCCGTGCTGTGGTGGCAGCTCGCATAGAAGAACTAGGAGGACTTACAACTAGGATATACAACTATGTACTGAGGCTTTGGGGAGAAAAAAAAAAAAAAGAGGAAAATTGGCAACAGATGTTGGCTCAGGGCAAATCTTTCCCAGCCAAAAAAAAAAAAAAAAAAAATTATTTGGACGTGTTTCTTTATTGCTAAATTGGGGGAAAAAAGTACTTAACTCATAGTATCTTTGTAAGTATTAAGTAAGGTAATGTATATAAAGTAAGAGTCGTGCAATAGGTCTTCCATAATTGTTTATGCAATTATCCTACCTGCTTCCACTTTGCTGCACTGTACTCAGGTATACCTACCCTAGAGCCAGCAGCACATGGTAGTTAAGAGCAGGCTCTACAGACATTATCTGAGTTCAAATCCCAGCTCTGCTTAGTTTACTCATCTTTAGAATGGGGACAATGAGAGTACCTTCTCCATAGGGACATTATGAAGAATAAATGGGCTGATACGTGTAATGTGCTTGCAAGAGTGCCTGGAGCGTGGTAAGCAGGATGTAAATGTTCACTATTATAATTATTTAATTGGGTTGTTGGTACTCTGCTAATCTCCACATATTCTCAGAGCAGTTTGGCTCTGTGTTCCTCTTCCTTTCTTATTGAAATTTGAATCACTCTCATCTTTGTTTTTATTCACAGATATGGGTTTGTTTTCAGATGTTCCCCTTTATGGTGAACCCGTTTTTTGGAAGGGTGTTGTAGCAAATGAAGACCCATCCTCATGGAGAAAGAAGCACCCAGTAATACATTCTTCTGGACTGATCAATTCTGGGGAGGCCAGACCTGGTACCTGTTTCTAAAGTGGCCCAGGTGCTAATAGAAGGTGTGCACACGATAGGAATCAGATGGAAAGGCAAATTGTTGGCATCTATTTTCTTCAACTATTAACCAGGGATAAGAATACCAATCTCACAGCATTGTTATTTTTAAAAAGGAAATAAAATATTATATTATTTGTTAAATAAATGTAATGTATTCAGCCTCTGTGTTCTGCTTGACATATATATGTATATAATTTACTTTAAGGAATTAACTCATGGTTGTAGGGGTTGGCAAGTCCAAAATCTGCAGGCTGGAAACTCAGGTCGGAATTAATGCTTCCGTCTTGAGGTAGAATTTCTTTTTCTCCAGGAAACTTCAGTATTTGCTCTTAAGGCCTTCAACTGAATGGATGAGGTCACCCTCATTATCAAGGGTAATCTCCTTTGGTTAAAGTCAACTAATTGTAAGTGTTAACCACATCCAGAAAATACTTCACAGCAACACCTAGATTAGTGTTTGATTATATGATTGAATACTATAGCCTAACCAGGTGCTACATAAAACTAACATCACAGTATTCTTAATGGATTCTTTTGATAGAGAATCTAATTTTTCCACGAGAACCATGGTTCATTTGTTCAGCTAATGTTCATTGTCACCTATGAGAGGCATCATTATGTGTTGATTAAGGCACAGGCTCTGGGGCTGCACTGACTGTGTCCAAATCCTGGCTTTACCTCTCACTTGTGGTGTGACTTTGGACAAGTTTCTTAACTTATCTGTGTCTCAGTTTCCCCATCTGTAAGATGGGAGTAATAATAGTATCTACCTCATGATGTCTTGAGTGTTAAATCAGCTAATATTTGAAAAGTGCTTTGACTAGAGCCTGCCACATAGTAAATGCTCCTATAAAAATTGTTAAATAGTGCAGCCTAGACTTTGAGGGCTCAGGGCCTCTAGGAGCAAAACAAAGTAAGAACGACCAATTGTGATACAAATGCTATAATGTAGATATCGATTCTATGGGATGAGAGGGAAAAACCATTAATTCTGCCTAGGTACTAGTGATGGGGATGGTCTCTATGAGAGTATGAGTATGTATGGAAGCAGAAGGAAGTACAGATGTGGCAACTAGATGGGTGAAATTTCTATTTTGAGATTCTGATGGAACTTAATAAGCTTTCAAAATTTTTGAAAGATAGGTATATAGACATAGGTAAAATTTTCTATTAGAGCACACTAAAAGCAAAAATTGAGAGTTACTGCTGTCAGATTGCATATTGATTCAAAATAATGATGCTTATCTTTATTTACATAAAACATAACTTTATTAATTTTACACTAAAAATAAACAATATAGCAGTCTTGCCACTAGTCATAGGAGGTAGAATATTAGTAGGCTACATATGCACATAAGTCTGAGTATTAGAACTCCTAGATGGTCCAAGTTGTTTAAGCCAGAGTTTCAAATCATGCAAAGCAAATACCTGCCCTCAGGCACACATTCCAGTTACCCACTGAACTCATCCAAGTGGTCCTGAGGTTGGTCTTAAAACTACCTGTCATTTTGCACATTGTCTTTGTCTCTATGCACCACCAGTTCAAACAACCTATCTTTTTACTGGTTTATTTGTTTATTGTCAGTTTTCCCTACTCTATGGAAAGCTCCATGATAACAGTGTGGACCCAGAGTAGGTAACTGGGCCCAGAGTAGGTAATAAATTCTTAGGTAATTGAAAGAATGAATTGATGTGTTTTCTGAATGAGTCATTTTAGTAAAGTTTATCCACTTCGGTTATAGACTAGTATTTCTCAAATTTGAAGAATGAATGAACTTCGTCTAAAGGGACAAATGATCTCGAACTTGTGAGATTATCTCTGTTAAACCCAAAAGGTCCAGAAATACCAGTTTAAATCCAGAGCGTTGTTCTAAGCAAATATTTTTCATTTTATTAATTATTTTGGCATGTTTTCTGTTTTTAACTAGTTTAAAGTGTATGTGTGTTTAAATTATCACAGGGATGAAAATATAACATTTAGAAAGTTTCACGGGCTGCCCAAGACTATGTCCTCAGATCTCGGATGGCTCACAGACAACAGACATTTCTGAGTTCATACCGGTAATGGCAAGAGGGGAAAAATATTTTATTCATATTCTGAAGTAGCAATGACAGGGACAAGAGTTGACCCAACTCTCTAATATCTTCGAGAAAAATGGAGTAAAGTGAGCCTAGTTTACCTAAGGCTAAGTGGATTATATGATTTAAATAACTTGAGACAAACGTCTTCAGGGAACAAGCAGTCGTCATGCCAACTTTATTAGTATTTCATAAACGTTATGGGAAGGAACTTTTGACCAAATCATCATTGCTCTTCAAAAGTTTTTCTCACCTCACTTATATGAAAGTTAACTTGATATTTGTGGTTTTATGTGGCAAACAACAAAAGTTAGCCAATGCAGCAAAGCAATACAGAGCAGGAAAATATCGTAGATAAAATTGAAAGTAATTTCTGTCATTTCTAAAAGACCTAAAGCAAGCACTTTAATAATGACAACAAAATGTATATTGAACTAAAATTATATATCTTAATTTTAAAAAATTTAACCAAAGTTGCCAAATACCTTTTTCTATATTTGTAGATGTATAAAAGACCTTGAAGTAAATTTATATTTATATAAATTCTAAAACTTAGTTCTCTAAACCAGAAACACAACTTACAAATGAAGAAGCAGAGGGAAAAAAAAACTGGATACTTTTTAAGAAGTAGTCTTTATTAGAATTAATAATACTGAAAAGATAATTTTCCTTTAAAAATTTAACAAACCAAATAATGTCCGTATTGTTTATACTGCTATTATGTATTCAAAAAAGCTTAAAATATCCTGTTTTACAGAATATAAAAGTTTTATAGGAAGAGGAAATGCATGGAAATAAAGCAAAAATATAATAGCAGTAATAATTAAGAGAATTAAATCTTTATATTTGTTTAAGTGCTCTGTGAACAGCCTAACTACTCCCTACAATAACATCAAGACTATAGAGAAGGAAACTGGGATCCAGAGTAGTTTCTTAGCCTATCTGTCATCATATTTATTTATTCCAATATCTGTTGACTGTTTAGTTTTGTCAAGGTACTACAAGGTGATTTGAGGGTTACTAAGATGGGTAAGATACTATCTTTGCCTTCTGGAAGTGGTAGAAAAATCACTCATATTAAAAACAAATACCAGGGAAAAGTGATATATGGCATTATACAAGTAAAACTAAAATTCTAGAAAGTTCTGAGGAGCAGGCTGAGGAAATCAGAGAAGGTTTCATAGAGGAAGAGTACGTGACCTAGACTTGGAAGGACGAGTCCAGTCTGGACCTTTGGGAAGTGCATTTCAGGAACAAAGCTAAGGAAGCAAGGACAATATATGAAGATTATAGAATTTAGTATGGCTAGAATATTGGCTTTACATTAGAAGCTTAATTCTATTAAAACTAAAACTTTAGCCTTATGTTTCCTAATCTAGTACCTCTTTAATCACCTTGCTGAAAGAGTTATCTAATGCTGCATAAGAACCACCCCCAAATGTAGTGGGTTATAAAAATAATTATTTATTTATCTCACTCTTCTGGAGGTTGGCAATTTAGGTTGGGCTCAGAGGAGTGGTTCTTCTGGGTTTGAGTCAAGCTTCAGTGATTTTTGTCTGGGATTGCTCAGGAATTTGCAATCAGTCAGCAAGTCCACAAGAGGCTGGCTGTTCTAGGAAGACCCCAGCTGGGATAATTCATCTCTGCTCCATGCGTCTCTCATCCTCCAGTAGGCTCACCCAGGCAGTTAACAGGGCAGCTTGGCAGGTTTCAAGACAGCCAGTAGATCTTAGGCTCCAAACTGGCAGCCTGTCACTTCCATCACATTCTGTTGGTTAAAGTAAGTCCCAAGGCCAGCCCAGATTCAAGAGGTGGGAAAATAGAATTAACCACTTGGTGGGGAGGAGCTGCAAAGTCACCTCACAAAAGCTGTGGATACAGGAAAGGATGGAGAATTAGGGCCATGTTGGAGTCAATTTACCACACATGCAGTAAAAAAGAAAAGTTGTTCTCAAATATTTAGAAACAGTCCGTTTCTCTAAGCTAGATACTAGATTTTAACATTCAGCAAGTATATGTACTCATAAACATATCAATACAAACACAAACAGTCCATACTCTTAATTCTTAGAAAATTGGGCACTCTTTCTGTCTGCTTTACTTCACAGCAATTTTTTTTCCAGTCACTGGCAGAAGCCATAAAGGACTGGTCAAAGCATTTTATTTTCCTTCTTCAATTTAGTGTCTTTTAACATATCAACTGCCATTACAATAAAGGAACATCAATTAATGCTAAATTACAAAGGGATTCTTGTGGGACTGCCTATTACAGCTGCCCTGATGCCAAAACCATTCAAAGTGATAAATGTTTTACACTGAATACCAAATACACTTGTAATTATTTTGCCATTTACTGAAAGTGTTGCCAATCTACCTCTGATTCTAAAGAACCTGCACATCTTTATCTACTCAAAAATAAAATCTTGTGCTCATGGGATCTGCACAAAGGCCCTTTTATGTGGGTCAAAAGGATGCTTCCCCTATGCCCATTTAATATGTTTTCTCTGAAGTTCTCTGTGCTGCCCTTAGGGCCATCCACATACTGGTGATAAGCATGTAACTTGCATAGCAAACTCTCCCTCCTTCCCAACCTCACATCACAATATCCAGGGTTCAGTATGTCCCATAATAAAATGATATATTTTTTATGCTTTACACACACTGCTAAGGTATTGCTTTGTGAATAGAGCCCTACAATACAGATACAGTTTACCAGGAACTTAGCATTTAAACGACTTTCATCTTGACAATGACTGACATGTCTCGCTGAGAATATTATATATTTAGAAGATTTTTTTTTGAAGGCTCCACACTTAAGAATCATGTCTCATCATATTCAGTGAACTTCTGAACTAAGTTTTAAATGTTTAAAGAAGGGTCACAAAGCCATTCTGCTACAAAAGTCTGCAACTTGCGCCCAACCTGTATCACAGAAGAAATTCATGCATAGAATAATTTTTCCCAAGTTTTCTTTCCATTTAAAGAAAAAAAACTCTTCTGCTTTTAGCTTTGAATATTTATCACTGAGATGAGAACTTGTGCTGGAGTCAAACAAAGTAGAAGACAAACTCTAGGGGGGAAAAGTACATCACATTCTTCATAAACTTTGTAAGAATTTCTTCAACACATGCTTCTCCATTTATACAACAGATCAAGGGAGGCTGGAATCCAATTTCAAATCAAATAACCCCCATATCGATGTGCAGGATAGTTGACAGGGCACTCTCATCAACTCTGTGCTTTCTGGTGGGTAATGTGCACAGTGGAAGTTAGAGTAGCCATTTGGCAGAAAACCACTCTAGTCAAATTGAAATAGCCTTTAGAGCCTTCGTTGGAATGGAGACCATAATGTATGCTTGTCATTTGATGAAAAATAGTGCGTTTAAATTAAGGGAAAAAAAATCCTGTCGTCCAGATCCGAACCTGCACAATGACATGAGAGTCAAGCTCTTATTTAAAAGTGTTAAGGTACAGTACTGCTCGGCAGCACAACTTGTAAGGAAACATGGGATCATGTGCCAGGGACTGAAGATTTGCTGCTTGATACCAGCCACAGGGAGTGATAAAATATGTTTCTTCCAGATAATTACTTGCTGCTCAAGGAAAGTGGCATTTCTAAATTGATATTTCAATGCAGCATAAACAGATTAGGCTGCACAGGTAGACACGGGTTAGTTTTTGTCACACGATTGGACTCGGAATTACTCAATGCCACATAAAACTAATTTTGTTTTATGCTTACAAAGCAATACAACTTCTCCAGAGTTAAGAAAATGTCCACTTATGTGGATATAATGAAAGATTTAAACCTCAGATGGCAAAAAAAAAGTTTTTTTAAGAAATTTTGACTGTTTAAAGGGATTCTAAGAATATTCATGCTACAAAAAGCTCTATAAACGTCAAGAAATGAAACAATTTCATGGTACTTAGAATGTCTCAGTTTGATGTAGGAATAATTTATCTTCCAGGTACCATGCTAAGGGATTTATATGAATCTTATGTAATTCTTAAAGAAACCCTGTGAATTAGGTAATATTATTATTCTCGTTTTATAAGTGAGATAATTAAGGTGAAAGAGGTTAAGTGACTTGCCTAAGGTCTCACAGTTGTGAAGCTAGGCACCAAACTTAGGTGTCTGGCTTGAAACCCTGTGACTTAATACTATACTATGCAAATGCTCACAATTAGAATTATTAAGAAATATAATACAAGCTTATTATCTGCGTATACAAGCAAAAATACTATAATCAAAGAATACTAGAAAACAGTTTTCCCGCTCTCATACTTTTGTTAAGTAAAAACTCACTACAAAATTGTGCTAAGTATCATAAAATCCAAGTTTAAAAGGCAGCCTTGGCCTTCAGATTCATGGACAACTGCCCTAATTTTTTTTTAATAAATCACTAAAAATTTGAAAAGTGGATTAAAACACATAGGTGCACCTATACCAGCACGGGGTACAAAATGTGATGTTATCTCATTCAGTATTCAAAGGAGCACAGTTCAGCCCTCTGTCATTGCTCTTTCAGCAAGAGTGTCTATTCTGAAGTCTCCATTAATGTAAGTTCCTCAGGGTGCAATGCAAAGAGGTTTTCTAGCGGCTACCGTAAACCAGGCCCAGAATCAGCTCCACTTTTCCGGTTTACTCCAAGTCCTTACAGGCCCCTAAAACATATACATAAGAGCTGACTCCACTACCCACACAACACAACCATAGACTCTATGGTGCTTCACTATACAGGGCAACCAATACTCCATTCTAAACAGCTTCCTCTTGAAGTCAGTATTAGTTTGCTCTGGCTGCCATAACAAAATACCAGAAACTGGGCGACTTAAACAACAGAAATTTATTTTCTCACAGTTCTGAAGGCTACAAGTCTAAGATCAAGGTCTGGTTTCTTCTGAGGCCTCTCTCCTTGGCTAGCAGATGGCTGCCCTCTCTCTGTGTCCTCACATGGTCTTTCCTCTGTGTGTGCATCTCTGATGTTTCTCTGTGTGTCCAAATTTCCTCTTCTTATAAGCACACCGGTCAGATTGGATTAGGGTCCATCCTAAGAGCCTCATTTTAACATAATTACCTCTTTAAAGATCCTATCTCCAAATATAGTGATTTTCTGAGATACTGGAGGTTTCCACATATGAATTTTGTGAGGGGACACAATTTATCCCATAATAAAGTCCATTTCTACCTTCCTTTAAGGGCACAGTTTGACTAAAAGTAAATTTGTTTTAATTACCACACTATCATCTGTGACATCTACAAGCTGATCTCACTTTAAATGGATGGGTATCTGACTTATACATGTACAAATTACGAATCTGTCCTGATGTGTTTCCTGAAACAAAGAGAGTGTGTCCAAATATAAAGATTTATTATCTTTGGGTGGCCCAGGAACCAGCAACTTTCAGTTGTCATTCTCTTGGGTGGAAATTAAGTCCTACTTCAGGTAGTACTCTACTAAAGGAACAAAGTTTAGTTATGTGATTTACCAGCTGCTGCTGAGTGGTTTTTATACAATTTTACGCTGATGCAAATGTGTGACCTTGGATATGTCACTTTATGACTTGAGGTCTCAGTTTCCTCATTGATAACCTAAAAGTTTTGGATGATGATAACTTCCAAAATAGTTTCTAACTATGGAATTCTATGATTTTTGACATGGGGCAAGTGATTTCTATCTCATTGTATGTATTTTCTAGGGTCGAGCCCAGTTGGCTTTCTGAATTGCTACTGTTAACTATAACCTAGAAAAATAGGCTTAAACATGAAAGTAACAACCTATGAAGATAAAGAATCTCTCCCAAATTTAATAGTTGACATTATTTTGGCTAATTTTTAAGGTTTTCTGTTGGATAAAAAGTAGGTTACTCTCTAAGAAAACAAGTAATTATTCTTAACATCAGTGAATTTGTTCTCAAACGTCCCCTAGTGTTTGTTTTCAATTATGTAGACACAGTTTAGTGGAACTGATGTTTTTTTGCTTGTAAGAATCAAAATACAGTGATGAACATTCAGAGAAAAAATAGTCTTACTTTAATGTCCTACTCCACATCTTTCTACCAATCATTTCCACTTTCCAGAGGCAAACTTATTCAGCAATCTCAGCTGTTTATTCTGGTATTTACCTCAATAGTTCATTTAGAAATGTTAATATTTCTATTAACTTTATTTTTATTAGATAAATTTTCTAATGAAAAAGTAGAGAGAAGAGTATAATGAAGATACATATATCTACCTACATATTTAACTAGTGCAATATTTTAAAATTATGCTTCCTCTTTTTTTCACTGAAGTTTTAAGAAAAAATATTTTGTGATTTCTTGATTTTTTTAAAAATCTGAGATACTGACTTTCTACTTAAGCAGACTTTAGCTCTAGTATGTCTTCCACTGGGCCTACAATTACTTGTTGCCTTATTTTTTCATTTCTTTAGTTTTGTGTATCCCAATCACTCTTTAATTCCTAAATTTGCTAATAGAACTCTAAATATTCTTTCCATACATTCAAGCATACCAGATAGTACATCTGTTTAATTATGGCTTCAATCTGAGCAATTCTCTGCAACTCTAACATGGCTGTTAACCAAGCACTTCTCAGTATTATTATTCTGTGAATATTTCTCACCTTTTTCTGATGTTTAACTTATGTCTTTCTCTTTATTTTCTTTTTTTTCCCCCGGTTATTTTGGTGGAACATGCAACTTAGAAACTTTCTTAAAAAATGATACGTAGGAGGTAAATTTTTTGAAAACTTGCATAGCTAATTAATGATAAAATGACTTTACTGTTGAGGTCGGCCCTGTAGCGCAAGTGGCTAAGTGTGCGAGCTCCACTGCGTTGGCCCGGGGTTCACCGGTTCGGATCCCTGGCCCGCACCGATGCACCGCTTGTGAAGCCATGCTGTGGTGGCGTCACATATAAAGTGGAGGAAGATGGGCATGGATGTTAGCCCAGGGCCAGTCTTCCTCAGCAAAAAGAGGAGGATTGGCAGATGCTAGCTCAGGGCTGATCTTCCTCACAAAAAAAAATGACTTTACTGTTGATTGATACTTTGGGTAGTTATAAATCCTGGCATGGAAATAACATTCTCTTTTGGAATTTTAAAGGATTTGGTCCATTGATTTTAGCTTCTGATAAGGCTGTTGAGAAGTTGGTGTTATTCTGATTTCTCATCACTTGTATAGGTGTGTTTTGTATTCTGTTAGCTCGTAGGATCTTAATTGCCAGTATAGTCAAATACCACAGTAATGTGCTTTGGCGTGATCTTTTATCATTTATTGTACTGGGTCTCTTAAAACAGGCCACTCTTGTCCTACTCAGGAAATTTGTCTCTAACATGTTTATTGATGATTTCCTCCTTGTTGTTTTCTTTGTTCTCTTCTTTTGTAGTTTCCATTATTCATATGTTAGATTCTATGGTCTAGTTCTCTCTTTTTGTTTCTCCCTCCCTGCCCACCCCACCCCCCACCCTTTCTTTTTGAGTTTTCCTTGGCTTCAATTTCCAAACCTACAGTGACATATCTAACATATTATGAATTCCCAGGTTCTCCTTTTGTTGGGACCTTCCCACTAATTTGTATCTATGGATCTTTTATTTCAGATGGCAGATTTTCCAGTCTTTGACATTGGGTCAAGTGGGTGAAGAATTGGGGTATTGCTCAAAATTGCCAATGTTCTTAGAGCCACATAGAGTGAGGGGGTTAGTGGCTTCACCACTCAATATGTAGACTGTCAGTAACCCTTTTTTGGTAGACCTTCTTCATTTCAGTTGTGCTCAGTCTTAAAATCCAGTTTTAGGATCATCTGGGAGGAGTGCTCGCCTGGCTGAATGGGTAGAAGAGATTCGGAAGCTGAACAGTTTCTTACAGACTTCACAAAACTCCCCTATTTTCTGTAATTCCTATCTTCTGAAGTTCCTAGTATCTTCAATTCATAATCACATCCAGGTTTCTGCTTTGCAAATTTGCTAGCTTTTTAGCTTCTTGCTCTGCAAGCAGTTAATTTTCCATTATTTCCAAACTGCGAAATCAACTATGACTCATTCACTCCATTCTAGTCTCCAAAGATGTCTTGACGTCCATTATAAGCAATAGATATCCTGTTGTCTTCTCTACAATTTCTTTACCCTCATATTTTGCCTTAAAATTTTTTCTTTAAGTTGACCAACCAAACAACTAAACATTTATGGCATTTTAATGAAATTTTGGAGGGAGCAGAGGTATGTGATACTTAACATTAATATGCATTTTTTTCTAAGGATTTCCTGGAAATATCAAAGATAACTCATCATAGACAAAGATATCAAAATCAGAAAAAAAAAATTATGCCTTTAACTTGACTCCATCCCTTTGGCTCTTGATGTCTCATTTAATGAGGTATCAAATTGTTGGAAAAACAGATTTTTTATTGACTTTTTCTAAATATTTAGAAATACTACTTCTTCCTCTTATCTTACTTTTATCCCATTTCTACAAAAAGTAATTGACACTCAGTGTCTTACTGTCTTTTTTCAGTTGTTAAAACCTGAAGTCAATTTCATATGATTTTTCTAGCACCTTCCAATTTAAACTGTTCAAATCACAGGCCTATTTTGAGCCATTATTTTATGCTTCCCTGAACATTTGATACTTTTCTGCTACAACTCTTTAGAAGTCTCTTCTTTCCTGTTTTCTGTGACATTCTGGTCCTCCTTCTCCTGACTCCTTTCTGTTCCTCAAGACTCTGCTATTTGCTGTTTACTTTTAAATTAAATGAAGATCTTTGTTAAGATTCTGCTCTAGGTTCTCTAGTATTAATTTTATACTCTTATAGTCTAAATTACAGTCTCTAGGTAGATACTTTCCAAACCCTTTCCTTATTCCTTTGCTAACCATTCACTTCTACCCTAGATCGCCTTATCTGCAGTGGAGTTCCTCATAAATGTTTTACCAGAAGCTCAAATTCAACATGTCTAGAGCTAAATCAGACCTTACAGACTTAACCTGTGTCATTATCTATGGAAGAGCTGGTTGGCATAAGATGACCTCAATGTCATGTCTGGTAATTGGCACCAGCTACCAGTTGAGTGCACTGAGGTGAGTGGCCATGTGTCACCAGCAAGGTTACCCAGGCTTGTTCACATAGTGATGGTGGCAGGATTCCCAGGAGCAGCAAGAGGGGTTATGCCCCAACGAACAAACACTTGTTGCTTCTCTGCTTCTGTCACATTTGCTATCGTCTTACTATCAAAAGCAAGTCACGTGGTCAAACTTAAAGTTGATATCAGAGGAAACTACGCTGGCATGGATGCAGGAAGTTACACGCAAATTGGGGACCACTAACTACAACAGTCTGTACCACTCTACAGTGTTTCTTCTTATGCTTAATATTCTTACCATCCTTCTAATCATCCAAATGTGAAAATTCCATATTTCACCCTTTCCTAAGCACACATGGAACTTTCCTACTCCCTGTCAGATTTCTTTTTAAAGGTGCAATTTCATAAGTCTCACTCAAATCTTTCAATTCATAACCTTCATGGGTAGAGCTCAGGTATACGCCATTTTAACCAGGTCCATAATGAAGTTTGAGTATCACTGCTCCAGTTTATCCAGGAAAACTTTTAAAATATAACCCAAGCGTGCAATTTTTAACTAACTCGAGATTCATAGACATTTAGGGGGTCTGCTGAGTTCTTCAGGAACTGTATAAATCCCTTAAGATTGTAAACAACGTAAATGCAGGTTCATGTGAATTTTTCAGTGTCCATAATTTGCGTCTAGTCTACCCTGCTTCGTCTGTGTTTTCATTCCTCAATTGACTTCTCATGCTTAATCATCCACCAAATCTGATCTTTATACAAATTTAGAACAATGCTGTGGAAACTAACAGTTTCCTTTCACTTAAATTCCCTTCCTCAAGTCTTTTCCTCTGCCATTCACCCTCTGGCACTCAATAACAAAACTGTCTTACATTTGTAAGGAAATTGAAGTTGCAATGTGCTTTCACATGCATTAACTCATTTGATCTCACAACCCTCTCTGTAATGAATTAAAGCAGTTATAAGTATTCCATTTTATAGAGCAAGAAACTGGATTCATAAAGCTGTGGTTACAAGTTGGTAACAGATTCAAACAGAACTCAGGTCTCCTGAGTTTGTTGGCACGTGACTGCTGAACCACAGGGTCTCACTTGAGTCTTCACAAATTTAGACTTATTACAAAAGTGCTTGTTTTCCAAATATGGGGTAACAGTGGGGAGGGAGAACTAAAATCATAACATTAACGTTTAGCTTTTTGCCCCGAATTTGAAATAGTCCACATTGAGGAACATATACTGCAATGTACCATTTACTGAAAGGATAGTTGATAATAGATGTTTCAAAACAAAGCAATTATTACACGGGAAAAATGCATTAAAAATTTTGGCATTCTTCCCTGAAGTACAGAAAGGGATGGATGTTTCTGAGATTTGAAAGTTCTCTATTCTTACACTACTGGTATTCTATTTACAAAAAGAAGAAAAAAATAATTTCCTAAAGGTGGAACTTGCGGCGTTATATCCAAAAGTATATGAAACATACTAGGAATTTAAATCAACTATGCAAACAATTCAAAGGCCGATGTTATACCCAAAGGGCTGTATATCAGACTCCAGGTAAAGCTTGTAGCAGCAGTGGGCTTGTTGGTTTCCTCTTAGGATGGGAACACTCTTCTTCCTGTGTAGGGGAACCTAGATATAAAAATCACGTTGAAAGCCATATTTCCATAGGCTTTTTTTTTTCTAACTAGACAGATAGCATCTTTTGGGCTCTTGAGAGCTGGACATTACATATTTCACAACACAAAGATGTGCAACAAGCCATGTAGGAAGATAGGCAGCTGGTGGCTCTACTCAAACACTTCAGTATCACCTCAAAAGGAAAAAAATGCACTCGAATGCTAAAGATCAGCTGGGTTTAAACACTTACTAATTTGTCTACTGTACTGAGATGTTAAAACTGTCATGTTAGAAACACCACTTGGGTCTTACCATCAACAAATATTGCCTAAATTGTTGAGAAATAAATAGGTGAGGTAGAAATAAAATCTATTTCTTACAGGAGTTAGATATGGGGAGAGGCCAATATCTTGAACTTCACTGCAAGGCATATCACTGCTGGTGACTCTTAGGGGCAGAAGACTCTGGCACATAGGCCAGATTTTACCCCAGAAAGGTGTTCTTACAGTGTTCAGGAGGGCTTCTTTTAAAATAGTAATATCTGGCACCATAGGGCCTACATTTGCTCTACGGAGGACATAAATGCCTCAGTTTGCTAGAATTCCTGCCCAACTTGCTTTTCTTATTAAGTTTGCCGGGTCCTTGTGGCTTATTCGAGTTTTTTATCCTCAGTTTAAGGTAACTACAGATCCAAGTCCCCTAGTGATTTCTTTCCCTTCGCTCATCTTACCTAGTTAGTAAATTGTTGTTACAGAGATCTCTATGAGAATAAGAATATGTATAATGTTTACATTACAATATATTAACCACTCTGTTGTTAATAAAAGCAAAAATCAGGCAAAAACTACAGGGGATTGGTTAAATACTTTAGGACATGGCCATAAAATGGAACACTACATAGCCTTAAAATGACTTTTCAGAGGAACGTTTGTTGACCGGAAAATATGTTCATGAAATACTGTTGAGTGAAAGGCTACCACCTTCAAGTCAACCACACGTGGAGTTCAATGACGTGCCGGAGCCAGCTCATAGCCACATGTAAGAACAAATTGTGCACATCTCTTCTCATCTTCTCCTTCAGTGACTTTGCATTGGCAGCTTGAAATCAGCCACGGTGAGAGTATTTACACCCCAGAAATTGGCAAATACTACAAATCAGAGCTTTATTTTTCTGGAGAATCAGTTGAGAGACATTTACCATCACACCACTGAGTATTATCGTGTATTTTTTATAAAAATTTGGGAAGATATATATAAACACAATAAAATGGGGTGAGGAGTATCTTCCCTAAAGTATTAACAGTGGTTATTTCTAGGGATGGGGTTACATTTTCTTTTTTCTTCTATTTGCTTGTCTTTTCTAGATTGTTTTCAACAGATATGTGACTTTTGTAATTTCTTACGGAAACGCATTTATGCTTAAATAAAAAATACTCCCTATATAATGAACTTATTAAAAGGCAACTCTTTACCCAGCTGCTCTTTCTACTATGAATGTCTCAAATCCGAACATTTCCTTGAGAATACTTAAGATTTAGCTAGGAGTTAAAAATCACAAATGAATTCACTTTAACCTACAGCCCTCTAAATTTTTCAATAATGCCTAAAGTATAATAGATTGGCCATAAGGAAGAAAAGACCATGGAGAATAAAGAAGAAAGCACTCATCTTTCAACAGTGCTCAGGGCTCTGAGAGAGTCTGGTTTTGGAAGAGTCTCGACCCCAATACCCAGGATCTCCCTGAATATCCTAGAAATGCTGAGATCGTCCTGGTTTAAAGGTTTGTGGAATGTAGGCAGACCAGCAGCCCTGGCATTGCTAGGTGGGATAAGGTAGTCAGGAGGGGCAGGCACGACCATCTGGACCATTTAGTACTAGTTATGATCACTTTGTGTTTGATTACTCCTGACATCAGTATAGAGTTGGATTCTGATTTGTCCTCCATTGGACACAGCTTCAAATGACTCAGAGCATGTTAAGTATATGCCCAAACACCCATACCTCAATCTAAATTTCTTGGTTTTCCTTACATAATTCTAAACATAAATATACTGCATTAAGAAAAAGTGATCATAGATATCTTGAGAGGACTTTAAAAACACTTTTAAAGTAATATATCCTGTAAATAATTTTCAAAATTTTGGGGTGCCAAAGTTTCTGTGTGTGTGTGTGTGTGTGTCTGTGTGTGTATGTAAACCTTTGTCCAAGGCTAGAAGTATGGGAATTAGAATTAGAGGGAAATTGGTTGTATTTCAAGCAACGAGAAACATGACACATCTTTATTTAGAATATTAATACTTTAAGCATTTTCCTGCCTGTGTAGGAAATCTTACTTTTTTTGGATTTTTACTTTTACTAATCTAAATTCAACCTTCAGAGAAGCAACCTTCAATGTGTTACCCTTAAAATGCTCTCTAGTGGCTGGCATGAGAGTTCACCGTCCTGTGCACTGGTGCTTATTAAATAACCTCAGGAAATTTTTGTTTGTTTGCTTGATTCTTACCTTTTGGCTAGAATTTCTTTTGGAAATTATTTTATCTTTCTGTATTCCCTATTCAGTTTTCATTGACTGTGTTGCTTTTCGCCTCTTGTCATAATTACCCATAATGTTGAGTCAATTTTGAAAGTAAGCCCAGATTTGCCCTGGAGGTGGCAGAATTTCTGTGGTGGGTAAGTGAAATGATTGTTCCATATAACTTTATAAAGTGTAAAGACCTCTGAGATGAAAGGAGCTATATAAATGTAAGGCTGTCATTTTAAATTGCCATTACCGTTTGAAATTCTCAAGAGAATCATTACTGAAATCCGGCGTATGCACCATATTAGATTGCTTAATATCATTAAAGCATGTGCAGCAAATGAAAATACCAATTTCCTCTTCTACGTATCTCGTGTTTAAGGCTGCGTATCCAAAGCTAGCATGTTTCACAGCCTATTCTGGCATATTAATACTCATTGAAGGAAGCAGAAGCTAACAAAGTATGAAGACAATGATGTTTCTCTAGCCTGGTGATTGCTTGTTTGTGTACGTGTGCTTGTGAAGACAGAAACAGATTTGAGAAACTAAATGAAATGAGACATATACCAGAGAAGGTTTGATGTGACCAGCAGAACAGAAACACATATAGCATATCACAATGTGATTTATGTTTAGCTTTGACAATAAGGAAACCAAGAAATAATATGTGTTTACAACAGCAGAAGAGAATTGCAAGAACAGAAAAATTATCAAAACAGTGAAAACGGCCTTCCCTCCAATGTGAGACCAGCTGTTCTTGTCGTCTCCATTTGCAAGTTTGTTTTAGGAAAGAATTCTCTGTATTATTTGAGCCGTGCACAACCTAGCAAGACGGAAATGCCAAGAAATAAGCAAGTGAGAGCGAGGCATCAGTGGCAAATTGGAATCTAAGGCCTTTTGTGCTTGTTAAATGGTGGAATGATTATAATTGGAAAAAGTGATGTGCATTAGTTCTGAGTGAATGTACAAGAAATGACAAGCGTGTAACTTAATGATTACTTCACAACACTCAAGACTGCCTTCTAGTCTCGCACTGGAAGAGTTCAGCCCTACAGCAGAGAAAGCCACATGCTTTCTCCTCCTATTCATGAGTATTCTCCACAGGTCACATGGAAATAACCCTGAAGTGATAAGTCTTGGTTTAGGAAGTCTGCTGCTTAAGCTGGTGTAAGTCATTGTGACAAAGAATGGTGGGATGTATTTTTTTCTTTTCCTTGCAAACCATCACAATCATTGGCAAGCAAATGGACAGGATCTTGTTTTAAAGGAAATAGCATATGTTTACTCTCCTGAGAAAAGGGAGGATGTAAGAAAGTTTCCTGAAAGTCAAATCTAATATTCAAATGAGGGAGAGTGTGTCACTTTTCTCTTCACTGTTAAAATAGAGGTCTACATAGTATATTGGTTTTATAATAGCATCAAAAGTTATCCTTAATTTTTCTGGATGAAAAATTTTACATTTGTACATAATTTTACCGTGTGAATTTTACTGTGTGTAAGTTATATTTAAAAAGTGAAAAGAAAAGTAATTTTCAAAATGCTTCCCTATCGAGAAAAAAGTATTGTAATTTTTAGAACCTAAAGTATAAATAGTAACAATGATAATATAGTCAATAAACTAAATTATTAATTAGAGTCAATAAACATATGAAAATGTGCATATGTGCAGCTTCTATTTCATTTTATCTTGGGGACTGGTTCCGGAACTTCTATGTAACCCAAACTAAAATGCAAGTAGGCTTGCCTGGAAGACATTTCCCTAAAACTCAAGCAAAGTCATAATCAGCTTAAAATTGATAGTTACAAACACAGCTTAAAGACCGGCATGAATGTGAGAGAAATATTATATGAGTGAGATGGATGCATAAAATTCTTTCACAAACTGTAAAGTAAAAGGTGAGAGTTAACCAAGACGTGTTTAGAACTTGTGTACTTTGTAGCACCTCACAAATACACTGAAGTTCTGCCAACTGTCACTAGGTGGTGTGTGTTATGACAGGGCAAAATCAGGAATGCTTTATTGAGGCCTAATTTAAGATAATGGATGTAGTTTAATGAGGAATACTGAACCAAACCAGAAGACCCATAGAAGTATTCTACTCTCCATAATTGAAATGATATCTTTTTAAAAAAAATCTATCTTCAACAACATAGGATCCCTAAATGCATTGCCAACATTTGGAAAGGATGTTCCCTTTAACTTAGAAAGACTCAATGATATTCAGTGTAGCAAAATTTTCCAAGAAGATTTTCTTGGCATAAAGGAAAGAAAGTTCTTTATTATCTCTTTTTTTTGAAAAGTAATCTTCATTTAGATATATGATTTACTGTGGAAGAGTGTAATAAGAGATCTTTTTTCTTTTTTAACATCTATTAGTAGGATGAAGTGAAGATGGTTACGAAGGAGAATATATTATCAAGACCACTGCGCAGGTAATATCCTGCATATTGAGTCTAATCACCCATTTAAGTAAAAGTAAGAGTTGTTAAGAATATGGAGAATCACACTCTAATGATTAGTGATGAGAATCACCTAGATAATGAAATTAGTATTGAGAAACATATTTTTGGGCAGAATGATTATCCTGGGAGATTGATTAAAAGGATAATTGAAGAACAATGTAACCTTTTTCATAGTTATCAGGTTGAACTTGTTTAAGGTAATTTATCATAATAGCATAGCTATGCCAAATTATAAAAGGACTGGCCACTGCTTAAAAAGATGTTTATTATTTATTAATCCAGACATGTTGTCATACCAATGAAATACCTTCAGTATAAACATGGAGGATGATAAGCGTAGTGGAACAATATCTCAAGCTCTCTCAATAACTGTTGAGAAGCAGCTGAAAGGAGTTTGCAATGTATAGAAAGAAGATTGCCAAAAAGGAATCATGGTCTAATGGCTCTGTTAGTAACAACAGAAGAAACTAGTGCTTGTCATTCTAGTTTCCCTTGGGACTTCTTTGACTAATAGATTACTAAACTATATTTTCCAAATGTTTGGAGAATTTTCATTAAATATCTGTTATTGACTTTTATCTTTATTCTGTTATGATCACAAAACTTTGTATCAGAAATAATACTTTGCATTCTTTTAATTCTTTAAAATTTATTAAAATTTGTTTTAATATATTAAACAACCCAGGATTAAAACCCAGGATGTTATTAAAATCCAGGAGATCTTGATTCTTGGGTGAAGCATTCTATAAATGCCATTTATTTCCAATCGGTAAGTAGTAGGGTTTAGTTGTTCCATATTGTTGCTGCTTCTCTGTCTACTATTTCTGTTAGTTACCGAAAGAGTTATGTTTAAATCTCCAACTACAATTATGGTATTTTCTATTTCTCCTTTCAGTTCTGTTAGTTTTTGCTTCATGTATTTTGAAGCTCTGCTATTACATATTTAGGATTGTTATGTCTTCTTAGCAAAATTGATCCTTTTATCATTAGGTAACGCCCCTCTATACCCTTGGTCATTCCTTGCCCTGAAGTCTACTTTGTCTGTTATTAATATGGCCACTTCAGCTTTCTTTTGGTTAGTGTTTGCATGATTTCATTTTTTCCATCCTTTTGCTTTCCATTTTCCTATACCATTATGTTTGAAATGAGTTTCTTATAGACAGCATATAGTTGTCATATTTTTTAATCTATTCTGACAATCTCTCTGTTTTATTTGTTGTGTTTAACCCATTATTTAATGTAATTATTGTTACGTTTAGATTTAATTCTATCATTTAGCTATTTGTTTTCTGTGTGGCCCCTCTGTTTTCTGTTTTTGTCTTTCCCTTTCCTTATCTCTTTTAAGTTGTTTGAACATTTTTTAATAGTATTTAATAGTATTCCATTTTAATTTATTGTGGCTTTGACTGTGTATCTTTATAGATATTCTAGTGGTTGCTCTAAGTATTATATCTACTTAATTTTTTACAATCCACATAAAATCAATATTTTATCACTTCAAGTGGCATGTAGAAATTTTACCAAAATGTAAGTCCCTTTACTCTCTGCTTTTATGCTCTCTTACATACTACAGCAATGTATGGTGAAAATCCCATCACCAGTGTTATCATTTTTGCTTTCTATCATCAAATATGAAAACTTAAGAGGAGGATAATTGATTATATTTACCATTTTTGTTGATCTTCATTCATTCCTGATGATCTAAATTTCTTTCTGGTATCATTTTCCTTCTGTGTGAAGAACTTCTGTGGTATTTCCACTCAAGGAACCTGCTGGTAATGAATTCTCTTAGTTTTCCTTTATATGAGAATGTTTTTATTTCACCTTCATTTCTGAATAATATTTCACTGTATATAGAAGTCTGGGTTGACAGTTCTACTCTTTCAGCACTTTAAATATTTCATTGCACTCCTTTCTGGTCTCCACGTTTTCTGATGAGAAATCTGTGGCCCAGATCGTACATTCCTTAACAAAAAAGGTACTTGCTTTGAATCCCTATATGTAACCTGGCAAATTTCTGGATACCTACTCATTAATTAGATTATACCTAGAACTTGATTGGCAGTGGTTTTTAGGTAAGGTGATCATATATCTTATACTGTTCAATCCATGACAATTTTGAGCATATTGAGGATGTGTTAACAATTACTTCTGAATAACAGGCATAAACCAGAATTAGGACTCATAGTCACCCTAATTTTAGGCAATAAGGAGCCTTCCAAGGAATGAAAAAATATGAAAGCCTAGTAGATATTTATGTTTTCCTCTTCTAAGAACAGAAACTCCCAAAAGGGAAATTATCCTTCCCTCATCCCATGTTTTCTAATCATGTGGTTCGAGTGAGTACACCTTGTTCCTACAGATTTTGCTGATCCCTCTAGAGATAACTTCTCATCTAGCTATAATTGAATAGAAAAGGTAGAGGCCCCTGACACAGGCTAGGCTATCATGCTACCTTACCATTGGAGGGTAGAATTAATTGGCTCAAGTACAGAACTCTAACGAATGCTGGGTTATCGCAGCCTTTTGCAGATTTGTTTTGTTTTGTTTTTGTTTTCCCCAAATAGGAGTTAGGGAAGAGACTCAGTTGTTCTCTGGCAGGAAAACTATGTGGTTTTAGAGCTACTGGCCATGTCCTCTGTCATTGGGAAGAAATAAGTCTACTGTAGGAGGAAAGAAGCAAAGAAGAACGTCATTGGACACGTGCTGGGAGCAGTATGTTCCTAATTCCTGGCGTCCCTATGTGCTGGCTGCCTTCTCCTGGTTTAAATGCATGAACCAATAGGTCCCTCTTTTTCTTAGGTGAATTTTTTTGGCTTTCAGTCACTTATAACCAAAAGAAACCCAAATAATACTTAGAATCTTGTTTTGTGTTGCTTCTGAAAGAACAAGAATCTCTCTATAAAATGATTTGTGAAAGAGAAATAAACTACTGATAGGTACACAACTACATGTATTGTAAATAGTTATTGTTTACGCTTTAATTTTACTACATTCCATGTATATAATATAATGTTACTGTATTGCCTACCTCTTATATTATACCTATTTCTGTAAATGCTTAAATTTGTATTCTCAATGGTGTTTATCCAGCACATAAACTCTAAGAACATAAAGCACGAAAACGTCAAAATTGCTCTGTATAATGGCTACTTTATACTCTTGAGGATGCTTATTATTCGACAATACCAATGTGGAAAAAACAGCAAAGTTTTAATTATTAATCCCACAAATATTTATTGTGCACCCACTCTGTGCCAGACAGGTGTGAAACAAAATAGAAAAGGTCATGGCATTAGGGAAATTACATGTAAGTTCTATGAAACAAATAGTAAACAAGTAAACAAATAATTTAGATTATTTCAAGCAGGTAGTAGTAAGTGCTCTGGAGACCTGATAAAACAGGGTAATGTGACAAGGAGTAAGTGGATTGGAAGAGGCACTTTAGAATGAGGAATTAGGAAAGACTTCTCTGAGGAAGGGAAAGGCAGACAGACATTGGAGTGGTGAGAAGGAGCTAGCCCTTGGAAGAGCATTCTAGATAGTGAAGCAAGAATGAACTTGGTGTTTCAAGAGAACAGAAAGCTAGAGAGGCTGAATTATAGTAAAGAAGAAAGAGTGTGATACACCTTGATGTTGCTATAATTATTTCCTGGACTAACAGAGGAAAAGAATTACGAAGAAATTTGAGAAATAAGACTGCTTCTAAGTGGACTCAGGAAGATTCTCTGATTAAACTAATTTGACATAGAGAATAGGGAAAAAAATGTTTCTTGACTATTCATTTTAATATTCCTATAGTTGGGATGGTCGTCCAATTAGAAAATCAGCTGTTCTTTGTCAGAAGCTTTCATCTGCTTGAAAACATGTTATAAATACCTATCAGAATTCTTTTCATCAGCTAAATTACCTTCAGGTATATTAAATACCTTAAACAAGATATTCTTCTCTAGTCCTTTGGGACAACTTGATAGAGTCTCAACGTATAGAGAGAGCCATAGACTCAAAGTTGTCAAAGTGGAAGGAAACTTGAAGGTCAGCTGGCCTAGTGTTTGTCAAGGAAGGTACACATCAGAATCTCCTGTGGAACCTTTCAAAAATATGCAGCTAAGCTCCGCTTTCCAAGACTCTGATTAAGAGAACCTAGTGGTAGGATCTAGTCACACATCTGGCAGTATATAGTAAAGCTAGTAGCATATTTTGACATCCCCAAATGAGAGACTCATTTATCAGTAATACAGAGAACCAACCAGAGTTAGGACCAGAACCTTAACCTCCTGATTTTGAAGTTTTTTTCCACTCTCCAACTAACTGTACACTTCATTCTTACTGAGATACCGATGTTAAATATGTACAAAAAAATGAATTTATGGTCTAAAGACTCCTATTTTTATTTTCCTTAGCATCTTTTGATCATGAAATTTTAGAATTAGAAACCTTTGCAACACCAGTTATCAGAGTAAGCAGCCAAAGAGAAGAAAGGAAGAAAGAGAACTTGAGTAGCCCCAATAAAGGATATAAATTCCTGGCATTAAGCTCATGTGGGTTTCCCTTAGGACCCCTCTGGGCTTTTGGTCACTTTAGTGCCTTTTTATTTAGACCCAGTTTGGAGACAAACAAGACATACACTCGACTAGTCAGGAAACATTTGTTCGTGGATTGAGGAAGTGGAGGGAAAATGGTTATTTACCTTCTCAACAAACCTAATTGTAACTATCCTTATTAGTTAATGCTCATAATGCCATTCTTATTTTAGCCAGGGAAGGACTAAACATTAATTCTTCCTGAATGGATAATTGTCCCCTGTGTCTGAGTATGTAAAGCAACTTAAAGTATAAAGGACTTTCCATGTTGGACCAAATTCCCTAGTCTCTTTTGGCTTTCGGTTGTCCCTGCCTCTGAGAAATGAGATACAAAAAGCAGCTCTGAGTCTGCTCATTCCTCTGAAGCCAGAGGTAGAGGCAGTTTGGAAGACATTTTGTTTCATCTCTTTTTTAACTTCTTTAAAAATATTTCTGGAGAGAGTAGCTAATAATAAGATAGGTAGGTGGATGGCAGGGAGTTAACTAAAATGTTCAGAATAGCTCTGAGTACAATCACATTTAAAAATAGAGAGAACAGGCCAGGAATGAAACCCCACTAACTCAGTATATCTAGTTCAGATGTAGCTAATGTCCCTATTTAACATCTTCAAGTTGCTCACACTTTCCTCTCCAACCTAAGAATACGCCTCTAGCACTGGAGAGCCCGCCAGGTCCAAGGACAGGGGAACGTGAATTATCAAACAAGCTGGGAATGAAAGATGCTGAAATCATCTTTTTAGAATATTGCCAAAAAACAGCTTGAGTTTCTAGGGTGCTAATTGCTGAAATATGTTTTAGCTTCCGAATTCATTCTGAGCTTATGACCCACTAAGCAAAAGGTAAGAAGGATGTTGTAAAAGACAAAGAAGAATGGCAGTAGGAGGGAGCAGGGTAAGGAATCGCTTAGCCCACGGCCTCCTGGAAAGCCACATTATATTAAAGGAAATGGATTTTATATGTGCCATATGGCTATACAATTAGATTTGACCACCAAAGTAATTCAGTTCTTTACTGTCTTTTCTGAAAAGGAATAAGTTAGCATGATCTTGCAAGGGAGGCAATGTAGATAGCTAATTTGAATTCACTGTGCTTCTTTTCACTGTGTTTCTTATTTAATTTATCTAAAAAGTTATTTATGGTTGTTACCTCATTTCAGCCTCTCAATAATTTTTAGAGCAAATAAAAGTTTCTGTGTTTTTCTGTGGATGAAACTGAGGCACACAGATCCAGAATAAGGTGACTTAAAATCTTATCTTTTATTAAAGAATTAGGGCTGGGCTAAGGTCTCTTGCCCCTAATTTTTTGTGAGGATATTCCACTCCAGTACACTGCCACTAGCCTTATTAATCCCTGGAATATGTTACAAAACTAACTTGCAGAAGCCTATTTTGATATTTTTGAAAGAAAGATTTAGCCAAATTATTTTTCTGAAGTAGTTTATTAGCCCTGTAAGGAAGCAGTTGTACTAGGTAAGGATCCCTTTCAGCATTATGAATTTAATACCATGAGGGATTTCCAGACTGAATTGTCCACATTCGTTGTAGATGCATATAGACTGCCACTAAATATGTGAATCAATGTTTTATAGACATAAATTTAAATGTTACCTAATCAAATATACCTAATGCCTTATTTTTGGTTAAGTTATTGGAAAAGTTATGTTTTTATACATGATATTTCTTCACAACACTTTTTTTTTTTTACAACTTCTGGTGCATTTTTCACACAAAAGGTATGGTGCTTGAACTTGACTTTGAAAAACACTCTTTTCTAAAACAAAACTTTTTGACCTAATTAGTTAAAATGATACATAAAAGGATGGAACCAGCTTATTATTACCAGTAATTAATAACTTTATATTTTTTAAAGGTCTGTGCTTAAATTTAATTCCAAAGATAGAAACTCTGATTCAGCTAAAAAATGTAGGAAAAGATATGTGGTTGAGATGTCTCTGTATATTCACATTTTGATCCACCCTTTCTTCTCAAAATGCATAACAATAACAGGTAAAGTTTTCAGAGAAAACCAAATTATGTATCTGTGCTTAAAAAGAAGACAAATATTTCCATGGAGGCAATGGAACAGAAATGCAAATTCGTGAGTGGAATTGAAGCCAGAGGCCTTTTGAACCCAGGAGTTCAGCTACTGGGGAAAAAGGGGCTTAAAAGTGTTCAGCATAAGGCGGTAACACAGAAAATGAGATCTGATCTCACTGCTTGAAACCAGGGGCTTGGGTAGAAACTCCACCATTTCATTCATGAAATAAGGCTGGGGAAAAAAAAAAAAAGGAACTGTTGTTACTCACCTCCTGGCCAGGTAGGAGGACACAGATATAGCCTCAAGACCAGGAATGAGCAAAACTGCACCGCCTCATTGAGCATGTCTGGCACATCCTTCATATCTCTACACACGGGGAGTATGGAAACATCATTAAAATACTTTGTTCTGGACCAGGAACCCAGGGAGTTGTGTGGAGTCAGTCATAAAATCACTAGAAAGGGAGATGGAAAGGTACGAGTTGCTTTAGGAAGAAAACAATTGATCAAAGTTAACAAAATAGTTTCTACTCAAAATGAGTCTGAAAACAAACATCCCAAACACATGGAGGCATCTAAGGCTAAAAAAGACAGTAAAAATACCAAACAATAGATCAGTAACTCTGGGACCTTGATTCTTGGACCAGAAGCATCAGCATTACCCAAAAACTTCTCAGAAATGCAGAATCGCAGGCCTCACTTCAGATCTGCTAAATCACAATCCACATTTTCACATAACCGTCAGGCAACTCATATGTACATCAATGTTGGGAAAGCACTGCTGGAAAAGATAATATATTTATGAAATTTTCTGATAAGTAATTTAACATAAATATGATTAATTTGCTCTAAGAGATGAAGGGAATAAGTGTCATTTAAAAAAGAGCAAGAAATTAAGAAACAAAAGGAGGCAGATGTGATATAGTATCTGGTGAATAAGAAGAGGAACCAATTGAGAGTCTTGAAAATGACAATTATAGTCACTGGAGGGAGGGGACATCAATAGCTAATGTTACTGTGGACACGGGTGAAAATAAAATTAGTGAATTAAAATATTCTCCTGAGGTATATATGCGGAACATAGTTTGAGAGAAAGAGACAAAAAGAAAGAGCAGTTGAAACAGGAAGATAAACTGAAAAGCTTCAATGTATTCTCAATTACACCAATGGAGTTCTAAATGAGACTGAAAGAAATGATAGAGTAGGATTTTTTGAAGTCATATTTATAAATAATTTTCCAGAGTTGAAAAAAAAATGTGTTGTATTGGGAATATAGCAGGATAAATGAAATGAATCCACATTTCGAAACATTGCAGTTAATCTGCAGAGCATCAATGATAAAGAGAAAATCTTAAAAACCACCAAGAAGAAAAGAGAGATAACCCAAACAGCAATAATAATTAGATTATAACTTGTGTCACCAGCAAAAATAGATGACAGAAGACAAAGGAGTAATATCTTCCATGTGCTGAGGTAAAATAGCTGATACCAGCCGGAGAGGACTACATTATTGTTCCCAATTCTTCATCTTTCCCTGTAACCATGCCCTATGCCATGTAACTTTACAGTTCGTCTTAGTAAACAGAGATTCATAAAATACAGGTAAATTTAACAACGTGTATCTTTGAAGCTAAAATTAAATTTTGAAGTATTAGAACAAGATTGGATTGTTGGATGTTCAACTGACAAAGTATGTTGAATTCTGTGTTGTATCCAGAAGAAGAATAGAAATACTGAATAATGTTGACATTCTTGAGAAAGATTAAAGTTAATATGTATGTTAAAATTTAAGAAAAAAGAAAAGAAATGCCATATAGTGCTTCCAAACAAATAGATGAATTTATAAAAAGATTATGAAAATCTATTAATTAGAAAAAAGATATGAAAGAAGAGAAAGAGAATCAAGCCAAAGGAATAGTAAAGAAAACACAAAATTATGTGGTAGAAATAAGTCCAAAAACTTGTAAAAACACTAAATTATCCTATTAAAAAATCAGATCATTGATTTGTCAATTAACATGCTCAATCTCAATAGTTAACAGGGAAATGCATGTAAATCCATAGAGACAATAACATAATAAAACCATAAAAACTACAACAAAAACACATTCATCACAGACAAAAATGTTTCAGTCCCACAATATCATGTATTGATGAGGATTTGGGGAAATAGAGACCTCTTAAATACTGCTAGCGAGAGTGCTGAGTCAGCCTGTTTAGGACCAACTGAAACTATGTAGTAATATTGCTGATTCAGCAATTGCACAGCTCAACCTACGCTAAAGAGAAACTGTGGCACATACAGGAACACTTCACACATGCTTGTTGCAATATTGTTAATAAAAGCAAAATTTGTAAATAACTTCAACATACATCAACAGGAAAATGGGTAAATAGTTTTTTCTTTTATTCATACAATAGAATACTATATAGCAGTTGACATGGACTAGATACCACATGTATCATCTTGATTAAATCTCAAAAATGTAATGTTTTTCAAAACAAGCAAATTGCAGAGCACAATGAATAAAACTATGCAAACACAATGAATAAAACTATATAATATTTAAAAACATGAAAGGCAACACTATATATTGTTTATTAATTCATATACAATAAACAACTAACTCAGGACAATGATTTTCTCTGTGAAGAGAAATGAACTTGGGGAGGCAGTCAATAGGAGCTTCACTTGTATATATGGCATTTTACTTTTTTTTTTTTTTTTTTTTTTTTTTTTTTTTGGTGAGGAGATCAGCCCTGAGCTAACATCCACCAATCCTCCTCTTTTTTTTTTTTTTGCTGAGGAAGACGGCCCTGAGCTAACATCCGTGCCCATCTTCCTCCACTTTATATGGGACGCCGCCACAGCATGGCTTACCAAGCAGTGCGTCGGTGCGCGCCCGGGATCCGAACCAGCGAACCCCGGGCCGCCGCAGCGGAGCGCGCGCACTTAACCGCTTGCGCCACCGGGCCGGCCCCTATGGTATTTTACTTTTATAAAATTTTAATATTTTAGTAGGTTTGACCATTTCACAATTTTTAAAAATAGTAGCAAGAGCTGAAGGAAGTTATAACAACCACGATTCTAGTATTAACTTACTCTTTTCTACCAAAAGTCCAATACTGATTTTAAATATGAAATGTCTAAAAATGTGTCCTATTTATTCAAAATATTTATAAATTGATCATTAGTCCATGGAAGACCTTATGTCAGGCATTGGAAATACAGTAATGAACAAGAAAGATAATTCTCACCTCCAAAAAGCATCGTCTAGCAATATTTGAATAAAAATATATCCTTTAAAATATTTGGGGCTCCACTACTACTTTGCAAAGTCATTCATTCATTCAATAACTATTATATCCTACCACATCCTGAACACTCTTCTGGGTTCTTGGGATACAGATGTGAACAGCAGCAATAATGGTACTCACTTTAATAACAATTAGATAATACCTAATATTTAATAAGTACTCACTACCTATGAGGCACTGTTTAAATTCTGACAACCTCAGAGGAAAATATTATTATTCCCATTTTGTAGATGCCTCATCTAATTTTTATTTCTGATAGCCAGCTTTGTGTGTCTAGAGTAGTCTGAAGTAACTATCCTCCTGAAGTGTGGGAGAGAGAAAACCTTCAACATTTCCATACACTCTGCCTTTCTTTTTTTTCCCTACTCTAGCAGATCTTTCTTCTTTCACTGAGCAGCAAGACTGAAGGAGCTCAGAAAATATTCATACTTAAGCATATTTTTTTCTGTATGTATACCAGAGGCCTGTGGAGATACCATGATACTTTAGCTGATATCAGTTACATCCTTAAGCCAAGGGTGGTACATAGTACAATGCTCTATTTGTATCTGTAGAGGATAGTGCAGAAGCACCATTTATTGCAGCGAGAGTTTTCTTATTTCAAATTATGACTATAGAATCCTCTTGGGGAGAAAACTAGATTTTGTTGTTTTTTTTTGCTGAGGATGGTTCGCCCTAAGTTAACATCCTTTGCCAATCTTCCTCTTTTTGCTTGAGGAAGATTTGCCCTCCTTGGTTTTTTTTTCTCTCTTCTTGAGTCTTGCTTGTTCAATCAACTGACTGTTTAATATGTTTGGCAGGGTTGTTTAAAAGGAGAGATGAGCAAGGTTTCAGGAGCAGTGTAGGTGTCTGTGGTTGTCTGTAGAGTGGAAGCAGTTAGTAGCAGGAAAGTCTGAGGAACTTTTAGAGCAAGTGTGTCTAGGATTTAGTTTTCAGTCATTTCTAATATTGTACTATGATGTAACTCCCCTCCGATATACCCAGATATTGAGGAAAACTCTCGCCTTACTACAGTCTCATTTTCCTAACTGATTTAGGGAATTGCAAAGAGTCTGTGACGAGAAACTAATAGGAAGAAGAGATCAGCTGCAGGAGGTGAGATCCAAGCACCATCCAGAATACAGCAGCAGCAAGAAATAAGAGCAAGAGGTGACTAGACAACTAACACTTAGAAAATTCCTGCTTTTTGAAATTATTAATGGGGAGTAACTACCAGGTTTTCTGCATGCATAGGATGAGAACTTAAGTCTTTGTATTATAAACTAAAGGGAGACTGAACTCAGAAAACTGGAAAATTTAGGCATATCCAAGTGACTGCCACCTCTATTAGATATACGGAAACTATCTTAGAACAATTATTAGTAAATAGATTAATAGAAGCGTATTTTAATAAATCACTTTTTAAACACAATGTAGGTTAATTAATGGCTGGCACGTATGCCCATCTGACACCTTATGCTGTTTTGCATTTATTCTATCAGTCAGAAGAAAATCAAGATGAAATCCCTGAGTGATAAGGTACTTATTTATTTCCTCTTATGCCTTCAATAGTGTTTTGGCTGCTGTGTAATCTTCATGAGACTCAGAGATGCTAAGTGAAGCTAGTTTTCAAGTGTCACTCTTGGCAAGTGAGATACCCCTTTTATAAAAATATCTACTGAGCTTTGACACTTAGACTGAAGTGTGTGTCCACATATCTGCTATAATGTGAATATGTCTTTGTGCATTCTGACTCACAGATCCTTCAGTCAACAAAAGTGCTTTACAGATGAGCAATTCAAGACTGCAAAATCAAAGGCGATATGTAAGGCTGTCTTTCTCCAAGGACCGCTGATCGTCTTACCTTGAGAAACTAGTAACTCAGATGTTGCTATTAGTTTCTGTAACTCCACAAATTATTTATGCATTGTCATTGTCGTTGTCATTCTCTGAGAAGATGAATGTTTAGTGGAGACCTGAGATACCACCAAATTAGCTGAGAATTTGCTCCCCTGGCCAATGGTTCATAGGAGAAGGTTTCTTTTCTCCATCTAATATTAGTATCTGCAAAATATCAGGAAAGTTTATTTTGGGGGGGGGTATTTCATGAAACTCTACATTGTGAGCTGATTTTGACCACTTTGTTATTGATGATGATGTTTGTTAATATGTTTTTAAACCATAACTTCCCCATTCAGACTCTCATATGATACTGTTTTCCATTTTTAGTAATAAAAGTAATTTAAAAGCAGAAGTCTATAAAACAGTCCAGTACCTCAGTATTTCTGGTTATGGCTGAACAGTCACATGATGGCACCTCAAAATATTTTTAATGATTTTTTCATACTTGATTGGACCAGAATGATATTTGTGGAAAGATATGCTGTTACATTTTCTCCATAGCATTTTTCTGGGAAGTCCCAAATCTTAAAGAAATTCAGAGGGTGGCAAATTGCTAACACAGTGATGACTCTGGCTAGAAGGCAGTGTCCAGAAATATTTCGTAAATATAAGGAAGTCTACCAAACAAGTTTGAGCTCAATATTTTGGCTTGGGTATCTAATCCCCAAGCAACATAGGCCATCAAGGAAACAACCTGCGTTTTCAGACATAATAGTAAGAAAGAGGTTACACCTGTCGCTGAGTACTCAGTTTCTTGCATTGCATGCCGAAAACTACCTCTCTTCAATTTACAGGTGCCCTAGCCTAATTGACCAGGTCAAAGTTCCTAATTTCTAATTTGCTAAGCAATTTATCACATATTACCTACACCCTCTCAAGTCAGATCACATGCTACCACCAAATCATGGCAATGAATCCAGATGTGAGGAACTTGGTGATTAATTCGCTGGGAGGATTTGTTGTTAAATATTAGAAATATACCTTCAACTTGAAACATAAAGTTTGTATTCTATTATGTAATCATTTAAATAATATTTGTGTGAAAATATGTAAAAAGGAACACGGCAAAGCCTAACATGTCTTTCCTGAAGCAATTAAAATTAAATTAAAATTTATTTAGAATTCAGCTTCAGATAAGAAATCTTTGGGTGCAGAGACGTACTTGGGACTTGACTTGATGGCATTAACAACAAATTTGGGAGTAGTTAGAAATTTTGCACAAATCTTTCCCAATAGAAAGATGCTCTGAAATAACAGACCACATGTCTATATTTAAGAAATAGAGATTTCCTCTCTATCTAAACTGCATAAAGATACAAAAGATAGGCAGAGAAGGCATTATGTTTGAGTTGTTTGCATAGCCAGAACCCCTGGCACTTAAAGATCATGACCTCTGGAGTCAGACAGCTTGGATTCATATCCCTGCTCTGCTATTTATTTATTAATGATAATATTATAAGCCTCAGTGTCCTTATCAATACAAATGGGATAATAAAAAATGGTGATAATCACGGTCACTATTTCACAAATATGAAGATGGAATGATTACCACCGTATTGGTTGTTATTTTTATTATTAAGCCCCAACAAAGATATTTATGGTAAAGATGATGATGTTCTAAAGCCCTCCGACAAAGTAATGATAGTCATCAAGTAGAAATGGTGAAAAATCATGAGAATCTGGAAATTGAATGTTGTAATATGTGAGTAAGAAAAGAAGATAAAGTATTAATTAGGACTTCTAACAGTTAGGTGTATATCTATATCTAAGTCTATTTGTTAGGTCCAGTACAAAGCACATAGTACCAGAGAGACAGAGCATTTTTTCTGAATATTCACTCATTTACTTAATTTTCTCTCACGTAATTATCTACTTTATAATTTAAGAGTAAAGTATTAATGATAGGAATTAATCAAATGCTGGAAATATAAGTTTCTCCCTGAATCTCCCTGCGTAAGCCATTAAGACAATCTTTGAAAATGCATCTGGATTCATATACTGACTTTTCCTATTGTTTTGCATAAGTTACTTATGAGTCTTAGTTTTCTCATCTATAAAATGGTAAATATAAAGCCGACTTTGTTGAGCTGTTTTAAAGATTGGATGAAATAATATATTAAAGCTCTTAATACAGTGCCTAGTCATGGTAGAAACTCAACGTTAGTGGCAGTTATTATTTTCCCTGCTGTTAATATTATTATTGTCATTATTATTATCAATAAAAATGACACAAAACCCATCTCTTCTATCATCAAGTATAAAATCCTAAGAATTAAAACTAGATCTCATATTGTGTTCTTACCAAAATAAAATGTTTTTTCTTTAATAAAAGAACAAATAGGGTTTAACATTCAATTATGTTTTCAACAAAACTTTTTCAGAAGCACATTTCATAAAACTAGAGATGCTTATACAAAACACAAAGTTTGGAATCTCCTTCCATGTGAGGGGAGGTAATACATAGGCCACCAGAACTTGACACTTCCAAGCCTTTCAACTCTACACAATACAATGTTTACTTTGAAATTTTTCTTTCAATACCAAAGGTGTGCCAGTGGCTTTTTTAATGGGTTAATGGTAACTTCTGTCTCCTCAGATGGAATGTATCAGAAATAAGATGTTTTCTTTTGTGAGTTGGACTATCAATTGACCAAGGATAGAACTATTCCATTGGAAACCACTCGAATGCTGACACCCAGCTGGAGCACAAACAGATGCTGACCTCTGTCTTGGTTCTAAAATGCTGCTTCCTTTCTCCACAGCCAATAAGGCAATATTTTTATTTCCTTCAGTAACACATGATAGATTTCAGTGAGAAAAAGTAATTCTGCAGCAAATTCTGCAGGAAAGGAATTGAAGAAAATGGGAGGTCCTGTCCATTAGCTCATTTTAAGTCCAGGATAAAAGAAAACTGTGGCTCTAAGAAGAAACAGAGAAATTGGACCCAACTCTTTCTGGATTTTAACTTTTAAAAGTCCTGCTTTCTGCTGATTCAGTTGAATGAAGCTTTTTGCCCTTTGCCTTTCACTCTTTTCAGTTCTTAGTTTTTTTACTGTCACTCTATTCAATACACACTGACTGCTTACGTTTCATATTTTGAAATAATCACTGATTTTTACAGGAAAAAAACTATCAGACACACCATTAACATCTTAAATAATTGATAAAAGAAAGAGTCTTGAAATTTTGCTTTCTGAGATTTTTATCAATTTACCCACCTTAGACAATTTACAAGCATAAAACTTTCTAAGGAATACAGTTCAAATCATATGAACTTTGCTATTTGTTAGGTATTCACACTAATCAGCTTATCTTGTCTTAACTTAAATTTTCTTTTATATCTATTAGGCCTTTCAATCTCTTAAAGATTTCTCATAAATTGTTAATACTTCCCCTTAGGCTTTAGGTTCTGTTCCAGCAATCATAGGTTGGAATTAAGTCGTGAAAGCTTTTGTTAATTCAATAAGGAGTATTTTCAGTAGAAAATAATGAGAGATCCCTGAAGTATCATAAAATGTTACATTTAGATTTAATATCGATACCTGCACTGGCTGAACTCTGTCTTCGCAGATGAATCTTCCTAACAAAGATCTGTTCCCTAGCGTATTAAGGATGATGCCTAGGGAGACAGGTATGTGCTGGAGAACAAGATAGAGTTGGAACATGGGAGATGCTTTTTCTCTTGGTAACTGTTGCTTTGTAGTGGGATTGACTTTAGATTCATACTAGTGGTACTCAGATTCCTCAAGGCCATGGTCTTTACTACATTTTCTTATTTGGTCTGCTTTAAAGCTAATGCTTTCATTTCCCTTGTGAGTTTTTCTCTTTGGATCTATGCTCTTTTAAAAAAATCTTTTTAACCTTTTTTTTTTTTTTTTGAGCAAAATTGACCCTGAGCTAGCATCTGTTGCCAGTCTTCCTCCTTTTCTCCTTTTTTCTCCCCAAAGCCCCAGTAGATAGATGTATGTCATAGTTGTACATCCTTCTAGTTGCTGTATGTGGGACGCCGCCTCAGCGTGGCTTGATGAGCGGGGAGTAGGTCCACGCCCAGGATCTGAACTGGCGAACCCTGGGCCACCGAATTGGAGTGGGCGAACTTAATTGCTACACCACCGGGCCAGCCCCCTTTTTAACCTTTTTTATTGAACTTAATAAATACAACAAATAATGATCAAATCATCCCTCAAAAATTCATGGGATGACAGAACATTTATAGTTCAGATAAGAAAAGAAAAAAAAAAAGGTTAAATAAGAAACTACAATCCAAGCAGATTAGCCTAACAAGTTCAAGAGTATGCTGACAAAACTATAGCGCTTGGATCGTTAACTTGTGGTAGTTGATTGAATTAAGAATTGCTCATAAATTAAACATTTCCACTAATGTTACAAAACCAAAAGAATATTTAAAAAAATTATTTCAACTCTTCTTTAAGAACATCTTTGCTTTCCCCTCTCCCCTGTTTTTTATGAAATACTGAAAACATGGAGTGGCTTCTTTCTTTGAATTTACCAGATATCGGCATTTTTCACTTAAGTACACTAGCCTTGATGATATTAAGTCCTCAAGATATGTACTGACTTAGACACACAAAATAAATAAAGGAAGAAAGAAAAAGAATTAAAAGACCAGGTGTCCCCTTGCTCACACTTATGCAAGGAAGAAAGAGAGAGCTGAATAGGAGACAGACACAGGAGAGAGAACGTACTGTTGCTATCAGCAACCGCCATTCAATAATATCTGTGAAGATAAAGTTTGTAATGTATTACACTTCCAAATTATATTCTGACATAGCATGTATATGAATGACAAGAAAATTTAAAATTTACTTAGGTTGTATTTTCTTCTTTTTTTGTTAAGTGGAGTCTACATTGTTACCAAAACTGAACGGTTCATAGCTGTAGGAGCATACTTTTGATATTCGGGTCCTTGTGAGTTCATTTGGCGTAACTATGGTATATTTGTTAGCTTCAGCTGTCATGTTCACACTGTCAGAGAAAAATTGAAATTGTTTGCCCCTGAAGAAGCTCAAGCAAAACAGAAGCAAAGAAGAGAAGAGAGAAAAAGGAAGAGAAAGAGCGAGAACTTTTTCAAATTTGTCTTCATTCAGAGTGCTCTAAATGAGTAGTGATGAAGTATGCTATACTACATCTCAGTTTATATTTAAGAATGACTGTTATTTCCAAAATATCATAGTTTATATATATAAAGAGAAATAGCTATGACTTATCAGAGTTTAGGAATTACTTAACTCTACATAGTCTTAAAAATAAAATAACTCTATAGGAAAAGACAGCCCAACGTCAAAGCAGATGAGAAACCAGAATGAAGTCAGAGTGTTCTGGGAGCTTGATGGTAGTCTATCATCCACCAAGAACCTGGTTATATGCTTTCTTCGCACTTTAAGAGGCGATGTTGTCAGATGAATTTCTAACTGTAAAACATTCATTCCCCTTTTGGTTCTCTAAGCTGACCTCAGTCTCTCCAAAATTGTTTTGACAAAATATTTCTAATCTTTTCTTTCCCAAATTGCTTACAATAAGGCCATCTGCTGTATCCTGTATATGTGGAGTGTCAATGCCATCCTCATATGGTCTCAGTACCAGTGACAAGGTACATAACTAGCTGACTTGGTATTGTCCATTCTGGTTTTGAATTAACCAGGTAGGGTAGAGGAAAGGTTAGAAAGTACACAATAAGATATTTAAAAATTGGTGAAACCAGGAGAATAGCTTAAAATAAAATTACTAAGTACACTTCATTTCAGCTTTCCAAACAAAATTCATAACCCCTTATCCAAAATCCTTGGATTAAATGCTATCAGAATAAGGATTTTCTCTTCTTTCAACTTTGGACAGTAATATGGTGCATTCAGTACATATTAGGGAAGGCTCACAGTGGGTTCTAGGACAAGGCTCTGTAATCAGTACATTAATATAACTGCAACAAAATAGCTGTGTAGTCGTGCTAAGTAGAATGAAGACTATAAATAGCCACACGACTGCTCTGATCAGGTTTTGCTGCCAAATGCGTTAATATTTTTCTTTCAGTGCTTTTCAATACCGGATTGGGGATAATGGATGGCAGGTCCATAATTGTTTTTCCTCTAGATATTTTGAAAATAATACCTTCATGATAGCTGCAAAGATTAATACAACATTAGTAAAAAAAAAACAAAAAAACCAAAACTTGTTGGTTTGATTCCTTAACATTTATTTACTGAAATCTTCTATTTGAATTGAGGTTATTTACTCAGAAAAAGAAAATGTTTTTTGATAAGTCTTCAAGTGGTTTTAAAGATTACAAGACAGGTGCCAGAACATCTATTCTCTACTTCTCCCGAAGACAGGACTAATTGAAATGACATAAATTTTCAGGAAATTGGACTGAAAGAATATTTACTAACACCCAATCACTTTTGGAATTGTAAGACATTAGAGGAAGATGATCACTATGATGCTTAGAAAATAGCCCTTTCTATAGAAAGAGAAGAAAAATACAGACAATTGTCTATCTAGAATGGTTATATTCAGTTTAAACTTAAGGGAATGAGACCCCTACATTTATGTCTAAAACCATGTATCGTGACGGTGAAAGACCCATCATTGTCACTTCATTATTATCAATGTTTTTCCTGTTTCCTTACATCACCCATGCCCACCACCCAGATTGGATCCACATCATACCATAAGTACAAAATGGTGGCTGGGTGGCTAGTCTACTATTTTCACTTAACAGTTTCTATATTTATTGACTTTACATGTGGTTAAATTGTCTTATTTAAGAAAAATATATCGTTGACAATAACAGAGTAATTACACAGTCATTGCTTCAATCTGGCTATATAAATCATTGTGATTTAACCTACAGTAGTAATAAAAATAAATGATATTGTTTTTGGTTCATTACTGCTGATCTAATAAAATGTAATGAATTAAGAAATTTCCTGAGTGAAACAGACTCATAAAAGTAACAATTTACTAATGGTGCTGTGATACCCAATGTGAACGAATAAAGAAAAAAAACGCATTTTCATAAAAATCTATCTTTAAGAAAATGTCTTTCCCATTTCTTTCATCCTCTGTCTTTTAGTGCAAATGCATGTTTTGATGGCATCCATAGAGATCACTACCAGGAACTATAGTCTCAAAATGATTGCTTGTTTATATGAAAATTTTAATAAAAATTCCAGGAACTGGTGAGTTTCTGGGTAGCCTATATGAATTTAAGGAGAAAGACATATTCCATCTTCTGGGAACGCTTAAGTGCAAAGAACTAACTCTTGTTAATGAGACAATATTCAGAAAGGGGAAAATTATCCCTTCTCCATTTGTGTTGTATTATAGAAGGGCCACTCCAACTTTCTCTTACTGGGTGACTGATTTCTAGACTTGCTGTCTCCCTCTCTCTCCCTGTATCCTTCCTCCTTAACCTCCGTCCTCTGCCCCTTTTGCACACGTGCCCACAAACAGTCACAGCAGGAACACACGGTCTGTTCCTTCTAATGTCAGAGATGAAAAAATTATTTAAAATTTATATTTCTATATGGCTTTACTTGAAAACATAAGTATCTGAATTTCAGTCAGTACAGTTTAAGTCCCTAATCGAATTATTACAATCCTTGATAATATATTGCTCTTTTTTTCTGTTTGTAAAAGTGATGCATATTAATTGTGGAAGGAGAAAATGAAGCAGTGGACTCAAAATACCACTGCTTTGTAACAGCCACTGTTAACGTTTGGCATCTTTACACTCTTCCATGCCACACGTTCGGATGTGCAAAAAATATTGCTCTTTTTTTTTTTCTGTAGCTATTCTTCCTTTCTGACTTTGAGTTCCTATTTTATCAGACTGGCAGACAGACAAACTTTTCTTTGGTTCTTTCCTAAATCTCCTGTCTCCCCTAGGATTCTATCACGGTTCTTGGGTCATACACAGCATTAAGAATCCAAGGGTCCCACTGGTTATTGATCATACAGGATACCGCTAAAGAGTGATCAGGGCTGATTGTTGGTGTGATCACTGAGAAAGTCAGGAAGAGTGAGAATCATATAAAATGATACATACACACCTAAAACCATTTATTTTAACTGAGAACAAAGACAAAGACACAAGCACTTGATAATATCGTGAGGTGGGACCAAGACTTTTCTTACGCCTATGCTCATCCTTGAAGGGATTTTCGTATAATCTGTCCTGTATGGTCTACAATTTCAAGTCCTGGTTACTTAAAAGTGATATGAAAATTGACAGATGTGTGTAATATGAGTAAGAATTATTTTAAATTTTACATTACCACACATCTTTTAATATTGTTATCACCTGTGTGTAATTTAATAGCAGTCTGTTTTTAGAGACTCCCCTTTAGTTAACCCTTCCAAGTCATCAGCTTTGTTTTTGCCGAATAACACTTTCTTTTCATACTCTAATTCCACCAGTTTACATAAAATTTGATTAAATTATTCAATTACAACAATAAGTTCAAACAGCATAAAGAGGTCTTGGAACATTTATGTAACTCACTCTTGGTAAGCAAACAGTTCAAAGACTGAGAGCAGAAGTAGTGAGCCTAACCACCTCAGGGATTATGTGTGTGGTACAACTCGGTGACTAATTTTATAGAGGGAATATTACTATTGGGTTAATCCAGCGAGTCAGTTCAATAGAAGTTAGCTAACAAAATTCTGTCTATTTCTCATTAAGTGAGTCATTGTTTTAATATAATTCTGCTTCCTTCATCTAATTGTTATATACATATGTCATAGGTTGAACTAGTCTTCAGCAATCTGATTTCTAACACTTATGAGATTTCTTTGAACAACTGCCTCAAGTACAATTTTACCATTCCACCACTGATTGAAATTAGGCTATTTCAAATTTTTCAGTGATAACATCTTTTACATTATCATTAGGATAATTTTAGTAGTGTAATTACTGAAGCAAATGAAACATATATTTTAAAAATAGTCTTAACACATATTTTCAAATTACTCTTGGGAAAGCACTGTTTACACACTTACTACCAGGTGTAGAGTGTCCATTCATGGAACACTTGCCCAGGTATTATTTTGTATATCTTTTATAATTTGACGAGCAAAAAAGCTACTATTTCTTTTTTAACTCTAATTTCTTTAATTGTGAGATAAAACAGTGACATATATTTAATGGTGTTGATGCATTCTATTCAATACTTATTCTTGTTCTTTCACATTTTTCTACTGGAGTTTTTATTAATTTTCTTATTGATCTGTAGATGCTCTGTTTATACATGGAAGGTTCAAGTCTTTGTCTATTATATTTTAAGAAATAGTTTTTCAGAAAATTTTGTTTTTCTTTTAATTTTGTCTAATGTTGTTATTAATGTTAAGAAACATCTTATAAATTTAAATCCATCCATTTTTCCCTTGCTGTATTTTTCTAAAATCTTAATGGATCTTCAGCCTTTTGAAATAGAATAGACACCTACATTTCCTTCTACTTTAATTATTGATTACATTATTAAATTAATTTACTAAAATAGCAAGTTTAATACATTAAATATTGTTTATTAATTATTTAATTCATCTGGATTTTATTTTACTTTGTTTTAATTAGGTGTCCCCAACTATTTGTAACTATAATTATTTTTTAACCAATGAATTATGATTCCATTATTACAATAATAAATGCACACTAACATATATATGCACATATACAATAATCACTGGTTGCTAGTATATGCCTTCTATATTGAGTTTTTAAAAATCTACCCATATTTGCTACAAACAATGATAATTTAATCTATTTCTATGCCTATGTATCTTATTTCTGTTTAATATCTTATAATACAGATAAACATTTCTGGGATAAAGTTGGATAACTAGGACAAAAAAAATCTTTTATTTTTTTTTGTAGTATGTATTTATATTTATACTCTGCCTCATTCCAAAGAGGATTTTTAGAAACTGTTGGATATAAATATAGCATAAAATAAACAACAACAAAAAAACTGAGGTGGTCATAAATGTAAGATACTGGAATATAAACCGTTATGGAATCTTCTTTTTGTTAGTATACAAAAAGCATAACATGATAGCCAGTAAACTCAAATTTTGTTGGCTATTCTCAAATTTGATTCTGCTTTCTCTACCAGTGAGCACAAAATAAGAAAAATAGATAGTACTATGCTCATTAGAAGATGATAGATACTGTAATTCGCCCAATATCATACAAGTAGCATATTTCTGATTTCAAAGCTCTCATTCTTTCCATTATGCCAGCTATCCAGACATATAATGAGAGGACTCCTAACAGAATATAGTCGCTATAACCCTTAGCCACCTGGATTATCACAATTACTTCTGAATTATACAGGTAGGCTTTTGTATCTATCAACTTTTTTAAATTTATTTTTTATTCAATTTATTTAAACTAAAAAAACCCAGAAACAGTTCATTTCTTTCTTCTGTTCCCCCACTCCCTGCCTTTGGCAGCCCCCAATCTGTTCTCTGTATCTATGAGCTTGTTTTTTCTTTTTAGATTCCACATATAAGAGAGATCATATGGTATTTGCCTTTTTCTGTCTGACTTATTTTGTTTAGCATAATGTCCCTGAGGTTCATCCATATTGTCCCAAATGGCAAGATTTCATTCTTTTCTATGGGTGAGTAATATTTCATTGTATATATAAACCACAATTTCTTTGTCCATTCATCCCTTGATAGACACATAGGTTGTTTCCATATCTTGGCTATTGTAAATAATGCTGCAATGAACATGGTAGTGCATATATCTTTTTGAGTTAGTGTTTTCATTTTTCTTGGGTAAATACCCAGAGTGGAATTGCTGGATCATATGGCAGTTCTATTTTTAATTTTTTGAGGAGGTTCCGTACTGTTTTCCATAGTGGCTGCACCAGTTTACATTCCCACCAACAGTGCACAAGGGTTCTTCTCCGCATCCTTGAGCACACTTGTTATTTCTAGTCTTTTTGATAATAGACATTCTAACAAATGTGAGGTGATACTTCATTGTGATTTTGATTCGCATTTCCCTGATGATTAATAATGTAGAGCATCTTTTCATGTACTTCTTGGCCATCTGTATGGCTTCTTTGGAAACGTGTCTATTCAGATATTCTGCCCATTTCTTAATCTGTTTGGTTTTTTTGCCATTGAGTTGAGTGAGTTTTGTTTTTTTTTTACATATTTTGGATGTTAGTCTCTTAACACATATATGATTTGCAAATATTTTCTCACATTCAGTTGGTTGTCTTTTCATTTTGTTGATGATTTCCTTTTCCGTGCAGAAGATTTTTAGTTTGATGTAGTCCCACTTGTTTATTTTTACTTGTGTTGCTTTTTGCTTTTGCTGTCAGATTCAAAAAATTATTGCCAAGACCTATATGTCAAGGAGCTTACTGTTTATGTTTTCTTCTAGGATTTTTATGGTTTCAGGTCTTATATTCAAGTCTTTAATTCATTTTACATTAATTTTTGTGTATGGTGTAGGATAGTGGTCTAGTTTCATTTCTTTGCGTGTGGCTGTCCAATTTTTTGAACACCATTTATTGAAGAGACTGTCCTTTCCCCATTGTTTATTCTTGTTTCCTTTATTGTAAATTAATTGACTATATATGTGTGGGTTTATTTCTAGGCTTTTATTCTGTTCCATTGATCTATGTGTCTGTTTTTATGCCAACACCATACTGTTTTAATTACTATAGCTTTGTAATATAGTTTGAAATCAGCGAGAATGATGCCTTTGGCTGTATTCTTTCTCAAGATTACTTTGGCTATTTGAAGTCTTTTATAGTTCCAGGCAAATTTTAGGATTGTTCTATCTCTGTGAAAAATGTCATTGGAATTTTGATAGGGATTCCATTATATCTATATATTGCTTTGGGTAGTATGGACATTATAAGAACATTAATTCCTTCAATGCCTGAGCATGTAATATCTTCCCATTTATTTGTGTCTTCTTCAATTTCTTTCATTAATGTCTTATAGTTTTCTAATTCTAATTATTTTAGTGCTTTTGACTCTGGAGTTTCACATTCCAGGAAAAAAATTTGTATTTGTTGTCATATATAGTTTATCATATTAAGAAGTGCCTTTATAAAGAACTTTTTTGACCACAGAAATACGTGGTAACTTTTATCAAATGTTATATTTGAATACTGCTTTGCTTTTTTCCCTTTTCCAATTATAATATTAGTTATATAATGTTTATATATTATAAATATTAAACAACCCTTTGCATCTTTGAAAATTACTTTCTTGTATGGGGTAGCCTTTCAATATAATGTTGAATTTTCTTTTCTAATATTCTTTTGATTTAACATCTACTTTTATAAGTAAATAGTTTCCTTTATTTTTGTTAAATCTGGTTAAGTATTAGTAGCTAAATTATATAACACATAAAATTTTAGAATATGTAAATGTTACTTACTAGTCTGGAACTCTTTGTCATAGTATAGAGATTATCAATTCTCAAAACATTTTGGGAAAAATACTCATCGGTAAAGCTGGTTATTTCAGCAGTTTTTTTTATTCAAGTGATTTTTTGAAAGCTATCTATGTTCAGGATTTCTACTGTTGGTGAGTCAATATAGATGGAATATATTTTCTCCTGAAATAGTCGAATTCTTCAAAATGTTCATATTTATTAGAATAATGTAATAAGGAATACTTTTATTCTTTAAAATCTATTCAGCTCAACAAAAAAAAACAAACAACTCAATTTAAAAATGAGCAAAGGACTAAATAGGCATTTCTCCAAAGAAAATATGCAAATGGCCAATAAGCACATATAAAGACACTCAATATCATTAGTCACTAGGGAAATACAAGTCAAAACCACAATGAGATACAACTTCACACCTACTAGAGTGGCTGCAATGAAAAAAGGCTAAATAACACGTGTTGGCGAGGGTGCAGAGAAACTGGAATCCTCATTCTCATACATTGCTGGTGGAAATATAAAATAGTGCAACCATTGGAAATAGAAAACAGTTTGCCAGTTCCTCAAAAAGCTAAAACATAGTGCTACTATATGCATATATACTACAATTCTTCTCCTAGGTGGATACCCAAAACAATTGAAAACAGTGACTCAAAACGGATACCGGCACACCAACGTTCATTGTAGCTTTATTCACAACCACCAAAAGATGGAAACAACTCAAGTGTCCATCAACAGATGAATGGATAAACAAAATATTGTATGTATACACAGTGGAATATTATTCAGCTATAAAAAGGCATGAAGTTCTGATACTTGCTATAACATGAATGAACCTTGAAAATATTATGCTATGAAATAAGACATATACAAATAGACAAATACTGCATCATTCCACTTTTATGAGAAATCTGAAATAGGCAAATTCAAACACAGAAAATAGACTAGAGGTTACCAGGGGTTAGGAGGAATAAGAAATGGGGAGTTATTGCTTAATGGTTGCAGAGTTTCTTTTCGGGATCTTGAAAAAGTTGTGGAAATAGTGGTGATGGTGGCACAACATTGAGAATGAAATTAATGGCACTGAATTGTATACTTGAAGTATACAAGTATACTTGAAGTGGTTAAAATGGCAAATTTTGTGTTATAGATATATTTTTTACCACAATAAAACATTTAAAAAATATTACCTAAATAGAATAAAAAGTAAGCAGTTTGTATTTTTAAAAAATTCACTCAGAAGATGTCATAATAATGTTATTATTTTTTCTTTTATTTAAGGTTAACTTTCTTCTTATTGGATTTGCCAGAATTTTGTCAGGTGTTTCTGTCAGCTTTATTGAAGACATTTACATGCAATGCAATTCACCAATTTTGTGTGAACAGGTCTGTAAGTTTTGACAAATGTACACCATTATGTAACCACTGCCACAACCAGGATGTAGTACACTTCCATCAACCCCCCAAAAATTCTCTCAGGCCCCTCTGTGTCTTTAAACGAATTTGTTCATATTATCTAAGTTGTTCCATTTATTGCCATACATTTTTTCTTAGTATTCATTATCTATTTAATGTCTGACGTTTATGCAGTAGTTACTTTCCCTTTTGCTTTTCTGTTTGCATTCTGCATCTTCTCTTGTTTTCATTGCCATACTGACTAGAGGCTTATCAATTTTATTGATTTGTCCCAAATGATCAGTTTTTTATTTCATTGATTTTCTTTATTGTTTCCTGTTTCTCTTTTGTGGACATCTTCTCTTGTCTTGATTATTCCCTGTCTTTTCCTCACATTGATTTTCATTTACTCTTCTTTATCTAGTTTCTTCAGGTGGAAGCTTAGATCATTGGCTTGAGGCCTTTCTTCTTTTCTAATAGAATCATTTAAGTCTATATATTTCCCTTTATGTACTCTTTTAGCTGCATCTCACACATTTTGCTACGTTGCATTTTCATTATTATGAGGTTCAAATATATTCTATTTTCAGTTGAGATTTCTTATTGGATCCAAAAATTAGTTAGAAGAGTATATTTAAATTTTAAATATTTGTGGTGTTTCAGGTAATCTTATTTTTCATTTAATTTCCAATTGGCTGAGAAAATAATCTGCATTATTTCAGTGTTTTTTTTTAAATTATAGAAACTTGTTTCATGTCCCAGAATATAGTGTTTCCTGGTCAACTTACTACGTGCACTTGAAAAGAATGTGTATTTTGCTGTTGTTGGGTTTAGTGTTCTATAAAATATCAATAGTCTAGATGGTGGTGGCTGTTATTCAGATATTTTAGTCTTTGCTGATTTTATTCTCATGTTTTCCTCAACTGCTGAGAGACTGGTGTAAAAATCTCAAACTATTATTGTGGAATTATCTATTTATTTGTTTAATATGTCAGAGTTTTTCGTGTATTTTGAGACAATTATTGGGTGCTTACACATTTATGAGTTGACATTTTCCTTTACAATGTGTGCCTTTTTATCTCTAGTAATGTATTTTGTTTTGAAATCTGTTTTCTCTGATATTACTATAGCCACTCTAGTGATTTGATGTTCATTGTTTGCAGAGTATATCTTTTTGTATCCATTAATTTTCAACTAGAAAACTAGAATCATGGCTATTACAAATAAAGCTTCTGTGTACGTTCACGTGGAAGTTTTTGTGTGATCATAATTTTTCATTTCTCTGAGATAAATGTCCAAGAGCACCATTGCTGAGTCATGTGGTGCTTACATGTTTAATTTGATAAGAAACTGTGAAACTGTTTTCCAGAGAGGCTGTACCATTTTAAATTTCCATCAGCAATCTATGAGTGATCCAGGTTCTCTACATGCCTCTTGATTCTGAATGATAGTTTAAATATAGCTTCCCACATAGGGAAGGACTTTAATACAAGACTTTTTAAAAATTTGGGTTGCACGATCCACTTCTTTGTCTGACAAAACTTAGGCCTCTAACATTCTGGTTGACTCCTGGGGATGAAGTGAGGGGTGGGGAGAACTAGAAAGAATATGAATTCATCTGAGGACACTGCCTAATTTTAACCCCAGTGACTGTTGCATTATTTTGTGTTTCTGATGCTTTATTTTAATCTCATTTCAATTGTAATTGTATCAGTAATGTTCTTTCCAGGTGATATTTTAAAAAGCACTGGAAACACGAAAGTAGGGCAAACTATTTAACTTTTATGAATTATAATTTACTCTTTCACCATTAAGTATAATGTTAGCTGTAAGTTTTTAGTAGATACTCTTTAATAATTTGAGGAAGTTCACCTCTATTCCTCTTTTTCTGAGATTTGTATTAATGGCTGCTGAATTTTGTCAAATACTTTTTTCGCATTGATTAATATGTGATTTTCCTCTTTAACCTGTTAAATGGTGGACTATACTAATTTTTGAATATTGAACCAGCCTTGTATCTTTGGAATAAATTCTAATTGGTCATGGAATATACAATTCTTATAATATATTGCTCAATTTTATTTGCTAATATTTTGTTAAGGATTTTTGCATCTCTATTTATGAAGGATACTGGTATGTGGTTTTTTTTTCCTCCTTTTGGACTATTTTTGTTTGGTTTTGGTATCAGAGTAATATTCGCTTCATAATGTAACTTAGGAAATATTCCCTCCTCTTCTATTTTCTGATAGAAATGCATAGAATTTGTGTTGATTATTCTTTTAGCATTTGGTAGAATTCTCTAGTGAAACCATCTGGGCCTTCTTTTGGAGAGTTTTTAGTTATAAATAAAATCTCTTTAATAGCTTTAGGGCTATTCACGTTATCTATTTCATATTGCTTAATTTGGATTTATTTTCCTCTTCTTTTTCTAAGTTCTCAAGTTGGTAGGTTAGATTATTAATTTGATTTTTAGTATATTCATAGAGTTGTGGAAAATCACCACAATCTAATCACACAATTTTTGTCTGCCATAGAGAAAATGTTATGCTCATTACCAGTCAACCCACTAACCACCCAGCACTAAACAACTACTAATCTACTTTTTTTTCTATAAATGTTCCTAGTCTGTTTCATAAAAATAGAATCGTATGGCACTAGGTCTATTGTAATTGGCTTTTTTCATATAACATAATGTTTTCAATGTTCGTCTATCTTGTAGCATGTATCACTATTTTATTTTTATTGCCAAATTATGTTCTCTTGTATGTCTATACCGCATTTTATTTATCTATTCATCGGCTGATGGATATTTAGGTTGTGTTCCTTACTTTGGCTACAATGAATAATACTACTATGAACATCCATGCACAAGGCTTTGTGTGGTCATGTTTTTACTTTTCTTGGGTATATACTTAGTGGTGGAATTGCTGATCACGTGGTAACTCTGTGTTTAACTTTTTGAGGAATTTACAAACTGTTTTCCAAAGTTGTTGCACCACTTTATCTTTCTACCGGTAATCTATATGACAGCTCCAATTTCTCCATATCATTGCCAATAATTACTGCTGTCCATTGTTTTGATTATAGCCATGCTAGTTGATATGAAGTAATACCTCATTTGGTTTTGATTTGCATTTTCCTTATGACTTATGATGTTGAGCATCTTTTCCTGTGCTTACTCGCCATTTGTATAGTTACTTTGGAGAGAAGTCTATTCAAATCTAGTTTGCCATAATTTAATAGGGTTATTTGTCTTTTTATTAAGTAGTAAGTACTATTTACATAATATGAATAAAGAGCCTTTCAGATAAGTGATTTGAAATATTATCTTCCATTCTGTGAGATATTTCTTCATTTTCTTATTGGCATTGTTTGCAGCAAAAGTTTTAACTCTGACGTACTGATTTATCTATTCTTTTGTCACTTTCGCTTTTGTTGTCGCACTAAAGAAATCATTGCCTAATCCTAGGCCACAAAGATTTACTCCTATGTTTTCCTGTTAGAATTTTATAGCCTTAGCTTTTATATTTAAGTCTATGATCCATTTTGAGTTCATTTTGACATGTGGTGTAAGGTAGGGGTCCCACTTCATCTTTTGCATGTGTATATTCAATCGTTTTGGTACCACTTGTTGAAAAGGCTATTCTTTCCCCACTGAATTGTCTTGGCAACTGGGTCAAAAATCTGTTGTCCATAAATTTAAGAGTTCATTACTAGACTCTCAATTTTATTACATTGATCTATATGTCTATCTCTATGCTAGGACCACAGCTGAATGTCTTAATTACTGCAGCTTTGTAATAAGTTTTGAAATAAGGAAGTATAAATATGCCAACTTTGGTCTTCTTTTTAAAGATTGTTTTGGATATTCTGGGTCTCTTGCCTTTCCATATGAACTTTAGAATCAGAACCAGCTAGTCAATTTGTGTAAAGAAGACACCTGGGATTTTCATAGGGATTACACTGAATTCATAGATCAGTTTGAGGAATATTCCCATCTTAACAAGATTAAATCTTCCAACCTATAAACATAGGATATATTTCCATTTATTTAGATGTTTAATTTTTTCAACAATGTTTTCTGATTTTCTGAGTACAAGTGTTATTCTTCTTTTGTTAAATGTGTATCTAATGTTTTTATTTTTCCATGCCATTGTAAATGAAATTATCTTTATTTCATTTTCAGAAGTAATTGTATATAAAAATACAATTAAATTTTGTACTTTCTTCTTGTATCCTACATCTTTCTCAACTCACTTATTAATTCTAATGCTTTTTTAGTAGTTTTAGTGGGATTTTCTATATACTATTTAACTTCATATGCAAATAGAAATAGTTTTACTTCTTTCTTTCCAATCTGGATACATTTTCTTTTTTCTTTCTGTCTTTTTTTTTTTGCCTAAATGTCCTGACTAGAGTCTCCAGTACATAGTCAAATAAAAGTAGCAAGAGCACACACCCTTATCTTTTTCCCGATCTTTGGAAAAAATCTTTCACCAACAATATGATGAGACCTGTGGGTTTTGCACAGATGCCATTTATCAGGTTAAGGATGTTCCCTTCTATTCTTAATTTGACTATTTTTATCATGAAAGGGTGGTGGATGTTGTCAAATGCTTTTTCTGTATCTATTGTGATGATAATATGAATTTTGTCCATTATTCTATTAATATGGTATATTACATTAATTGATTTTCAGCTGTTAAATAATTCTGCATTTCTGGCATAAAACTCAGTTGGTCACAGTATGCTACACTTTTTAAGTGTTGCTTGTTGAATTTAATTTGCTAGTATATTGCAAAGGTATTTTTGCATGTATATTCATCAGAAATATTGGTCTGTAGTTTACTTTTCCTGGGATTTTTTTGTAGTTTTGACTTCAGAGAAATATTGGCCTCATAAAAGTGTTTCCTCCTCTTCTAGAAAAAATACTTTTGTTCTAAAGTCTTTGTCTGATATAGTATAGCCAATCTAGCTCATTTACAGTTGTTTGCATGGTGTAACTTCTTCTATCTCTTAACTTTCAAACTACTTGTGTATTTGAATCTAAAATATATCATCTATAGACAAGATATAGTTGGATCTTTTTTTATCCAATCTCTCAAAATCTGCCTTGTATTTAGTATTATTTAGATGGTTGGATTTAAAGCTGCAATCTTGCTTTTGATTTTCTATGCATTCCATGATTTTTGTCCCCTCTTTCTCCTTATTGCCTTGTTTGTAGTAAGCTTATAGGTTTGCAGCATAACACTTTAGTTTCTGTAATGATTTTTTTTAATTATATTTTTGAGTTATTTTCTTAGTGAATGCTCTATGGTTTACAATACACATTCAAAATTATCCCAGTCTACTTCAGTTTATACTGACATGTCCAGTGAAATATAGAAATTTTACTACTATATAGCTCTGTTCCCTCCCAACTTTTTGTGCTATTATTATTATTCATATTATGACTATATGTTACAAACTCAACAGTATATTCCCTTTTAAAGAAGCTGAGAGGAAATGAGAACAAGTGTATATTTATAGAGTTTGCTATATTAAACTTCTTATTTACACTTTCTGGTTCTCTTCTATTCTACCTGTGAATTCAAGTTACTATGTATTGTTATTTCTCTACTGCAACACAGCTTTGCTCCCATCCACTTGTTTGCTATTCTTGTCAAATATATTAAATTTCTGTAATGTCAAACAATACAATTATATACATAATGTTTTATGCAATTACTTTCTAAATCATTCAAGTGGAAAAAAGATTTAAAAAAAAACATATGCAATTATACCATTATTGTATATGACCTGCGTAATTACCTTTACATTACTCTTTCTTTTCTCTTTCATGTGGTTTCAAATTCCTGTCAAGAGTCACTTGCTTCATGCTTGAATAACTTTCTTTAGTACTTCTTGTAAGACAGTCCTGCTAATAACAAATTGTCTCTGTTTTTATTTATCTGGGAATGTCTTTATTTCTTCTTCATTTTTGAAAGATAGCTTTGCTGGCTATAAAATTCTTGGTTGACAGTGTTTTACTTTCAGCACTTTGAATATGTCACCCTGGACCTATGGCCTCCACTGTCTCTGATAAGAATTCAACTGTTACTTATTGGGGTTCCCTTGTACATGATGAATCATTTTCCTCTTGCTACTTTCAAGATCCTCTCTTTGGATTTGGATTCAACATTTTCACTGTGATGTGTCTATGTGTGGATATTTGTGTTCATCCTACTTGGAGTTTTTTGAATGTTTTGTAGATTAACGTTTTTCATCAAAGTTGGAAATTTACCAATTTACCATTTACCAAAATTTACCATTCTGTCTTCAAATTTTTCTTTATGCCTTTTTCTCTCTCCTCTCCTGATACTCACATTCACTTTGTTGGTACATTTAATGGAGTCTCACATTCCTCTGAGGATCTATTTGTTTTACTTATTCTTTTATTCTCTGTGTTCTTCTGATGCATGAACTCTATTATTCTATCTTCATGTTTACTGATTCTTTTTTTTTTGCCAGATCAAACCAACTGCTGAGAACCTATACTGTATTTTTCATTTTGGTATTTGTATTTTCCCACTCTTGAATTTCCTTTTTTTTTAATTTTATTTTTTACTTTGACCTTTGGTTCTTTTTAATAATTTCTGTATATTTACTGATATTTTTTATTTGATGAGATATTGTCATCATATTTTCTTTTAGTTCTTTAAACATAGTTTCCTTTTGTTCATTTAATGTATCTATAGCTGCTGCTTTGATGTCTTTTTCTGCTAAGTTCATTATCTTGGCTTTTCAAAAGAAGTTTATATTGCTTGCTTTTTTTCTATGTATGGGTCATGCTTTCCTACTTCTTTTCATGTCTCATAATATGTTTTTTGAAAACTGGGAATTTTAGATAAACATTGTAGTAACAGGGTATTGATCTCTCCAGGAATTATTTGCTTGTTTGTTTGTTTAGTGACATGTCTGAACTGATTCTACAAAGTTTATTTCCCCTGTAGCATGCAGCCTATGATGTCCCTGATCAGAATTTTTCTTTTTATTGCTTAGGCTGGCTACTTAGGGAATGCCTATAGGTCAATATAAGCCATTTATTGGTCAATGGTTGTGCTTAAATCCCCGTGGGCAGTTATGTTTTTACCTTTTACCATTGGACTTGAAACCTGATATCATAGTTCAGGGAATCTACATTCCAAGCCCCTCCACCCACCACGTTCAGCCAGAGACTAGGAGCTTGGAGGACTCCTCTTTGATTTCTCCTGGAAGGGCACAGTCTTGGGTATACACACAGTCTACCAGACTGCTAGGAAGGGGTGTAATTTTATTTTTAAATTTGGTTTTTGTGTATTACCCCTGAGTCAAAGTAGTTTATTGTTCAGTCAGTGTTTGGTCAGATGTTGTATTTAATGCAGTGTGGCTTCAGCCCTGTGTTGATGGTTCCATGTGTGCCTTTGGGCACACTATCTCATCTGCCCTATGTCCTGCTGTGATTACTCCTGAATGGGTGCACTTGAGCAAATGAGCGCAGACTTTTCACCCACCAGAGTTGTCTACAATTACAGGAGGGCTCTTCTTTGCAGTCTCTGTTAAACTTATGGCTGCTCTGTTGCTTTGCTTGTATCAGAGCTACCGGCTTTCTCTTAATTCTCCACCAAGATCTCCATTTCTTTTTTTTTTACAACACACTTAAGCATGGAGTTCTTCACTCTCTGTTGCAAATAAAGTTAGCTCCTTCATGCAGAACTGTGGAACTTAGTTCTTATGATCGCTTTTCTCTCTCTCCTCTCCTGCAGCACTACACCAGAGCTGGGGGCTGTGACTTGTTTTCCCTGAGGTACTAAAAAGTGGCAATGTGTGGCAACTCCTCATCTGCTCTGATGGCTCCTCCTGACATGGAACTTGCACCCTATGAGTGAGCTGGGAAGGGGTGATCAGGTCCCCAATATTTTCATCCTGATGCAACTGAAGTAGAGCTCCCACCTTCCAGGTGGAGGCTGAGTGGTGGAAGAGAGTCTTTCTCAGTTGCACCTGCCTGGGATAGAGCTTCTGCAATACGGGGCTGTGAGAATAGGGGATGGGGATGAGAAATGCCACTACCTTGCCCCTTCAAGGGTGCAACCATAGTTTCTGTCTGGGAGCTGTTGTGTCTGGGGGAGCCCCGTCTTCTTGGCTTCACATGGCCGAGGTAGAATTTCTGAAACACAGGGCTAGTGGTGTGTAATGGGCAAGTCATGGCTTACATGCCACAGACACTTGCCCTTCCTACTAAGATTGAGTAGATTTTCTTCAATGTGTGTTTTTTCATTTGCTTTATGCCTTTAGGGCAATTTCCAGAAGTTTTGGATAATTTCTTTTTTATAATTTCACCAGTTAAATTATTGTTTTGCTGGAGAATAGGATCCACTTTACTTGTTTTCTCTTTCTGGATGCCAGACCCCATTTGGTTTTCCTATTGTTTTATTTCTGCTGAGGTTTCTCATCCCTTTACTGAGGTTTTCAGACACTGAAAAGTTGTTTTGTTTTACTTTATTGAAACTATTTATAAGAGCCACTTTGAAATCCTTGTCTGTTAGTTGCAACATCTGGTCCAATTGCTTTTCTTTTCCAACGTGAATATGTTCCATTTTCTTCATTCTTTATGTATTTAGTAATTTTGGATTGTATCCTGGACATCATGAATGCTATGTAGTTTCTGCATTCTGTTAGTTTAGTCCAATAAATATTGTATCCATTGTTTTAACAGATAATTTTCTGGGCTGAGCTTGAACTGCAAACTCTATTTCCTGTGCAGTAAATCCAGTCTCTGTTCAGAGCTTCTGTTTTGCTGGGCTGCTTAGGGTCTGTTCCTCACATGGAAAGATCAGTTGTCAGAAGGAGATGTGGGTAAACAAAGCTTGGGGATCCTCTCTCTGGCTCTTTCTCTCTTCAGTGTTCATAATTTCCTGGCTTCTCTTTTCTTCTTCCTCAGGCCATAAAGATTGTAAGCTTTTCCATGTGGGCCCCTGTCTTTGCAGTGCATACCTTCTTTACTGTACTTAGCCCAAACTGAAAGTCACAGAGATGGGACCTTACTTTTATAGCTGCCTATTTTTCCCTCCTCCAAGCAAGTATGAACTCCCTAGCTGAAACTGTCTGCTTCTGTTGCCTCTCAAATACTTTCTAGTTACTTTGTGTTATGTCCTAATTTTATGTTTATTTTCTGCAGGGAGTTTTATTCAGTGGTGTCTTATTCTGGTCAGACTCAGACACGGAAAACTCTTATGAGAAGATTTTTAACTAATATTCAATTTCTTTTATAGATTTAATGGTTTCATAGATGAAGTGTTTGATAGTAATACAGCCACTCCTGCTTTTTTAAAACCAGTCCTAGCGTCTTATATCTTTTGTCATCCTTTTACTTTTACCTTGTCTATGTCTTTACATTTAATTTAAATTTTTTTATTTGTAGACATTATATTTGAGCCTCGTTTTTTTTTAATTTAATATTTGCTGCCTTTGTAGTGTTTAACTGTTTACATTTATTGATATTATCAATAGAATTAAATTTAAATTTTGCTATCTGTTTTTAATTTGTCCAATAAGGTGTGTGTTCCTTTTTCCTCTTTTTTTGTCTTTGTTTGTGTTAATTTGTTTTATGATTTCATTATATCTTCTTTGTTTTATCAGCTATGCTTCTTTTTTTTATCCTTTTAGTATGGTGTAAGAGCCTTAAAACTCAACATATCCATTTCTCCATGTCCAGCCCATGCAAGTGTTTTCCTACTCTATGTTCCTTCATATTTATAAAGCCCACAATACATTGCTATTATCTTGTTGTAAACGGTTTTCTTTAATGAGAAAAATGTCATTTTTATGTTTTCCCACATTCTATATTTTTCTCACACATTTACCATTGCCAGCATTCTTCCTACCTTTGTGTAGAGCCATATTTCCATGTGGCATAATTTCCTTAATGACTTCTTTTAAAGTTTCTTGTGGTGCCGGTCGGCTAGTAATGAATTCTCTCAGCTTTTGCATATTTGAAATTTTGCTTTTACTTTCTAAGGATAATTTTTTCTGGGTGTAGTATTCTACTTTCTCTCCTTCTCCTCCTCTTCTTCCTTTTTTTTTTTTTTTTTTGTCTTCTTTCTGCCTCTCTTTCTCTTTTTCCTCTTCATCCTTTTCTCTCTTTCCTCTCCCCTCCCCCTTTCCACTTCCTCCTCCTCCTCCTCTGTAATTGTGTTAGTAATGTCTTCTTTGACTAACTTGTTATTTAGTATTGACAGTGTTTTAAATTGTCCAAATGGATGTTTTTTTCTAATTTCTAATTTTGTTATTTTATAAATTTTCCTTTCCAATTTTTAAATTTAGTAACTTATTAAAGGTTACTTTATGAGTTATCCTTATCTGAAAGATTAAGTTACATAGTTCTGTTTGTGTGATGTTTCAGTCAGCAACAGACCACATATACGACAGTGGTCCCACGAGATTAGTACCATACAGCCTAGGTGTGTGGTACTAATCTTATGGGACTAAGTTTGTGTAAGTACATTCTGGTGTTCGTGCAACAAACTCACCCAATAATGCACTTTCAGAAGGTATCCCCATCATTAAGTGACACATGATTGTTTATATATGTCCAATTTAGCTTATTCAAATTCTCCTCACCCTTCACATCTAACCCAAAACAATTCCTGGCAACTCAATCCCTAAGACACACCCTCTCTCCACCTCTACTATTACTTCTCCACTTGAACTCTGATCCAAGCACCATAAAGCCTCGCTTAAATAACTGTAATAGCCTCCCACATGCTCTTCTCTGCCTCTATTTTTTTCTGCCAACAAACCATTTTCCACATAGGAACCAAAATAATCTTTTAAAAGTAAACACAAATCCCTTCCTATTTACTACTTGAGATATTCTTTATTCACCTGTTTCTTGCTCCAGCACTGATGTGGCAGCTCTAACCAACTTCACGCGTGTACAACGTGACAATGCCTTATCGCAGGCTTGCACCATGAGCCTCTCACCTCCTATCTTGATTTTGCGGTATGAGGCGCTTTGGGAATCCACTCACTGGCCCTGTGTGTGTACAACTCAGAAGGGCAGGGACACTAGTGTCCTGCAGGGGAGATATTTGACCAGTGGGAAATGGGAAATGATTAGGAAATGATTTCCCCTAAATTTTCCTGGACAGACAGTTCAAAGACACATTCTATATGGCTTCTAGATGGTCCCTGGTATCTAGCAAACAGTTAGCCCTAGTGTTGGCCAAGTTAACAATGCATTCTTGTATAGCCTTGTCCTCTTTCTTTGAATTGCTCCCATGTTCCTCCTAGCTGCTCCCTGGGATCAAACTCTCCCAAAAAGCACCGACATTTAAGCTTTGTCTTAGATTCTGCTTTCCGTGGAATTCAAGCTAAACACAGATCAACTCACTCATTAACGCTTCCAACGGAGCCAGCTCTGATGGCCTAGTAATTAAAGTTTGACACATTCTGCTTTGGTGGCCCGGGTTCGATTCCCAGACAGGGAACCACACCACCCGTCTGTCAGTTGCCATGCTGTGGTGGTGGCTCACAGAGAAGAATTAGAAGGTCCTACAACTAGAATATATAACTACGTACGGGAGCTTTGGGGAGGGAAAAAAAATGAGGAAATTGGCAGCAGATTTTAGCTCAGCGTGAATTTATCCCAGGAAAAAACAAACAACAAAATGGCTTCCAGCACATTTAGAATACATCCAAGCTACTTTCCCTGACTTACAAAATTCTACATGTTTTGACTTCATCTCCAAACATATCTTAACACAGTCTCTTTGTCCACTAGGATTCAGCCATATTAGCCTTCTTTCCATTCCTTGGAAACACCAAGCTTGTTCCTATCACAGGGTTTTGATACTAAAATATTTTTTTTAAGAATTTCCCCCCTTCTCTCTGAATGACTGGTTCCTTGCCATTTGTGTCTCAGGTCTATGTTATTTTCTCAGTGAGATCTTCCTTGACTACCCAATCCTTAGAGTGGTTACTCATTTACTTTCTATTTTACAATTCACTCTAATTCTCCTAGCACTTATCATTATCAGCTTTTTTGAATTATTGTCTGAATTCTTCACTGCCATGTAAGATTAGAGATTAGATGAATCTTAAAACTAATTTTTGGATTAGAAACCTAAACTCTGTTGTTTATTACTATATCTTATTCACTGCTTGCACGGTATCTGGCAGAGTAAGCACTCAATAAACCTTTGGTTAATGAATGAATGAATGAAATCACCATCTGAAAATTAATCATCTGTGTAGATTACAAAATGAATTGCTATGACTCAAACTAGCTCTTTAAAGGTGTTTTCCAGTGTTACTATACTTTCATATGATATCCAACTCCCTTTTCATTTCATTCCACTGTATTTTCATCTCATCTTCTCCTCTCCTTGTGAATTTTGTCTCCTGTTTCACAAGGGTTTTATGATTGTTTGGTTAGTGAGTCCTGCCAATGGACAGCTTTAATAACAATGGTATGTAGTTTGTATTTGATCCTGAGGGCAGCAGATGCCATCTATGACCCTAACTGAAGATGTCAAACAGTTTTATAAAATTGTCTTCTGCACTTGGCTAAATTTTTTTAGGATTTGCTCTGGATCTGCATGGCATGATGTCCTTCCAACTCCTCTCCTCTTTTTCCCACTAAACTATTGTTTTCTGTTTATTCACCCTTAACTGAGCAGAGATCTATCCAAATCCACATCGTGTTGCATTACCCTTTCCTCAAGTCTAACAAATTCAAATGCTCTCCCTTCTTCAGATCTAGACACGGCCAATGCTTTGACGTGGGCAACTTCCATCACAACTTCTACTGTCAGCAATATATCTGGTTAGTGGAGGTTATAGTGACCTGACATGAGCCCCTGCACTCTTGTTGCCCAACATTCTGTACAAATGGAGCACATATTAAATTACAATCCTTAGTATGTGTTATGTTTTCAAGGCCCATTCTAGCTCTACAGCCATTTTTTTCTCTTCCTAGAATTTTATTGTGGATACTACAGCTGCCAGGATATAGTCTACCAGAACTCGAGCTGCTTTAAAAAAAAATAGCACCTTTATAGCTGTTTTCGTTACCGTTGACTTTGTGTTTCTGAACCAGGAAATAGAGTCTGAGGAGAGAGATGGAAGGTGTTCCTGACAACTTTCAAGAAAACAGTATTGCTTCTTTTCTAAATTATACCAAGAAAGGATTATCAATTGTTTGTTTCAGTACAGTTTCATCAGCCTTAATTTTATTGGACATTTCTTCCGTATTCTGGCAACAAGATGACAATCAGTTACAGCTTTTAGGATTGTTATGAGTTTTCTAATTTTCCTGTATCTTCTTAGATATTTTACTGGGCTACATCTAGGCTATGAGCCAGAAGATCCCGTTTTAAATTAAAATTTCCATTTGTCATCTTTTAAAGTGTCTTATCTAATCACTGATGAAGATTTAGTTTTATTTTTTTGTATTTGTTTCCATTCTATTTTTCCAAACTTATTACCCTTCTCAACAATATTCAGAAGCTAAAAGTGTGATAGCACATGTAGAAACTCGAAAGAGAGAGAAAGGAGAGAGCCACAAATCTTATTTTTTCATTCATAATATGTACCAGGCCTAGTGTTATAGGATTTATTTTATTCAACCATAGAGTTAGGTGATATTATCCAGGTATTACACTGAAGAAACAAAGGCTCAAAGAGATTAGGTAATTTGCTCAAGGCCACACAACTATATATTTATTCAAGTTTGATCTGGAAATACTATAATAAAGTGGAACCACAAATTATTGAACATCTATTTGTTCCTAACCCACAGCTCTCAGTTTCAGATTTTAAATGAATTGTTTAACAGAAAAACAAAACAGAATAATTCCCTCTTTCTAATTCATTTGATTTTACTCAGAGAGATTTTCTTCTTTATTTTGTGATAAGGATTCATGCATAATATGTAAATAGCTATGTAAATACAATTCTACAATTCAAACTGAAAAAGGATGTTCACAATGTCTGTGAAACTACGTAAGAGCCCTGCTGTGTCCTCAGATTGTGAAATCTGGTCCTCTCACTTCTTAGCCTATCAACAAGTTTCCTGGCCATGGACTGGACATGTAAATTATCAATTAATAAAAGGACCCTAACCCTCAAGAAGCATACAAATCTAATAGGAGAATCACTGCCCCCCCCTCCACCGCAAAGGAAAATACTCTTACACTTTCAAGAGCCCTGGCTTCATCGAGGATTTTCCCGGAAGAGCTGATGATGGGAAGCTTAGGAGGAGCCAGGCCTTTGCTTCACGTGAAAGGAGGGAATGCAGTGAAATGGAAAGACAGGAGGCAGGGCCATGTGTGTGGAAAGTCTCAGGCAAAGGACTGGAGGCAGTAGTAGAAGAACTCACTGTGAATCCACTCTGGAGAGAGTGTCACTGTTAGGTTCCAGATTAGAACAAACAAGTGGAGTGAGTCCCGCCAATGGACAGCTTTGAAGGCAACAGGCAGGAGTTTATCTTTGATCCAGAGGGCAATGGACGCCATCCCTGAGCTTAATGAATAGGCTCTTTCCCAGGCAGTGCAGTGGCCATGCAGGGCTGTTCTGTGACACGTTTATCCTGGAATGCTGCAGCCAGCAAAGGGGAGAAGAGACAGGCAGGCAACTACTAAATTCAATGAGGAGGGGAAAGCAGTCCCTTTTCATGTCATTGATTTCTACAGTTTGTTCACCTGTTTGTTGAGGGTCGTTTCATTTACTTGCTATTCCTTTTTTTCCACTGCTCAGCACTTCTCTCAAGTATTGCTTAGTTATTGACTGAGTGTGACACTTTCTGTGTAAGTTAGGCAATTGGGGGAGAAGGAATGCGAAATGAAGGACAGTAGACACTGTTTAGTAAGTTATTCTACGCGTGCATAAAAAATTCATTGACCAGAAAGGGTTAATGCCCCTCCAAATGGCTTAACTTAATCCCTGAGTGCAATTGGCTCATTTGAAGGATCTGGCCCATTGAGTGCATGTTAGCAGAGAAGCTGAAACACCTCTTCACTAAGTCCAGTGCAGTGAGGTTAAACTCAAGGGCATATAACAGGTCAGTAGCAGAGTCAGGAATAAAATCTCAGCCTTCTGAACCCCCTTAAAGTGCTCTCTTCACTTGACTAAGTTTCTTTCTTTTAAGAGGTATGAGAAGAAAATTTAAGAAAAGAGAAAAATTAGGCATCAAATTAAAGAAGTATTTTATAGTAGACTTTTTCAGAACCACAGGAAGAAGAAATTTGGGTACAGATGAAACAGACTTTAAATACAGGTTAAGCCAAAATTTTATAAATGCTTAAAATGTAGCAGAGCAGCAGAAAGGCCAGCCGACTCGGCTTTGGGATCATGTATGCCACGCCCTTATGCCCTGCAGTGTGATGGAAGCCATCTCTCCTTGGATCAACTCAAGAGAATTAAAATTAACATCGTTTCAGAATTACATACAGAATACACATATTGGAAAGATGTACGGAAACAGACGGAAATTTTAAAAAGTAAAAGTAACGGCTATGAAGAAGAGAACTAAAAAGTTAAAGAATTGTGTCTTTTGTCATGTCACCTGGGTAGTATAAGGAGATATTAAAAGCCCTTTGATTTGAATGAAAGGCCTGAGTTTGTGTTCTTGCTCTGTCATTTTTAGTTGAGGCAATCAAAGTCATCTAACATTTAGGCCTCAGTTTCCTTATTTGGGTGAATGGGAATAATGATTAAAGTAGTTACTTCATAGTATTCCTTGTGAATTAAATGAGATGGTTCATATGAAGTACTTAGAACTTCCTTGCATACGGTAGACACTCAATATGTGTTAGCTCTTATTATATATTGATTACTAAAAGGCTAAGTTGAGATTGTGGTGGACAGAGGACAAGTGAAGGTTTAGGGAGATAATTTATAATTTTTATGTATGTTTTTTATTGGCGACACCAAAGGTAAAGAGTAATCTAATTATGAACATGTTATATCCAGAACTAGGAAAAATTGAATAGAATTTTAAAAAATGGAAAGTCAAGATAGAATATCTAAAGAAACACAAAAAAACTGGTGGAACAAACACTATGACTTGTGTTCTAAGAACAAAATAGATATCTGTGTTAAAACATATTTTTAAAAGACATATCTTAGGTTACTATATAGCTTAACAAATCTGTTCTCTCTTCTATATCAGATTCTGGAATTTTTTAATGAAGGGATCAGAGATGTGGTATAAACTGGAAAAGGAGACTTTTAGGATACGTGCTTATTTAGATCAAAGCTGTCTCCACAGGCCATGTAAATTGAAGACTCATGAATTTAATCAATAAAAATATTTAATCAAAAGATAATTAAGATCAAATATATCCTTTTCTTCAAAAAGATTTCTGGATCCAAGTTATCTATCTAATTGCCCACACTCTCTATTTTGATGATGCTATTTCATTTCCACACTCTCTATTTTGATGATGCTATTTCATTTAAGGCCTTATCCCACGTAGCAATTGGGAAGGAAGATTCTTTTGTTCACTTAGTTACACTGACTTACCTAGACTTTTGCACAACAGCCATGCCTTATCCAAGATCAATAATCTGTGAAGACTCACTGAAACTCTAGAAAAAATTGTGTGTGTATGTGTATACATTTCTTTGGGAACATGACACATAGCATTTATCAGATCCTTGAAGGAGTATATGACATCAAAAACATTGGAAACCATTAACTATCTGGGTCTTCTTCATTTTTGCCCAAGCATTTTCTGATCCAAGGTTTTATTTTGATCTTTAAATGACTTCTGCTTCTGGACCCATGACCATGCCTAACCTACACCCCCATCACTGCACACACTTGATTCTCTCACTCCTGGTTTCTTGTCTTATTCCATAACCTTAGCTAGCCAAGGTCAGGTGCTGACAGGATTTTTTCTTTTCTGATATTTTACTGCAAAGTGTCTGTAGCTACATGGAAAATGGATTTATTTGGATGTATGAAATTTATCTAGTCTGGATGAAATACTTCTGATGTGGAGAGACATCAGGCTTACAGCCAGAGGACAGAAAAAATGCCAGGGCTTTCTTCACTTCAGGGAGCTGAAAAATAGATTTCAAAAGGCAAAGGAAGAGTACTGGATTGCACTGAATCACATCCTACATGATATTGATATTGAACTTTTTATGGGTATATGTCATAACGCCCATATTTTTCATGACAGGGAAGACAGAGTTTAGATGATATAGTATAGGTACAGTTTATAATCCCCACAACATCTAGAAGACTGCTGTGTATCTAGGAAATGTAAATATTGGGAGAATTAATTCGGTCCTATTCCTCTCTTCCCTTTTAATTTTTTCCTTTTTGTCTCTATCTTCATCAACTCATTCTTATTAATAACATTTACATAAATACTTCTGTTTTCTGACCAGTAGAAATAATGATAATTTTCCTCTTCCTAACAACTAACTTTGACTTTTCTTCCGATAATGCCTGAGTTATTAGTTAGAATTTATTGTATTATTGCCAATTTGAAAGGCACTTTTCTAGGCTTTACTTTTCAAAGAAGTAGTCAGGGAATTTAAAATCTAGCAGTCTATTCCACTGAATTGCTGGTTTTCATTAATGGAGAGCACTTACTGTTTTTCCTCACATTTCCAGGTAAAAGGGTTCCCTAGGCAGTGGTCCTTAATCAGGAACAATTCCTCACTACCGCTCCCACCCCAGACATTTGGCAATATTTGGATACTTTTTGGGTTGTCATATCTGATGGGGGTACTACCGGGATCTAGAAGGTAGATCCTACACTGTGCAGGACAGCCCCCTACAACAAAGAATTATCCGGTCCAAAATGTCAATAGTGCTGAAGACGAGAAACTCTGCCCAAGAGTAATGTCCATTCACCACGCCTTACACTCTCCTTCCGCAGAGAAAAGGAGTGACTTATTTGGTTTGCCAGTGTGAACTGAGCATGCTTGCTTCAGTCTGTCCCTTTGCTTTTCTCTCTGGAATCGGACAGCCTACAGAGAAGGTGGATTCTCATCTGCTATCAGTCATGTGATAAAGTTGGTCCAGCAGGCTGTGCTCCTACCACTGCAGACAGCAGGGGTTTTGTTTGTTGTCTGTTTGGTGGTGCTGGGAAGAGGGGTGACTTCAATTCAGAGGAGCCTCAGCAAGCCTATTAGGACTTATCTAAGCTGTGTCCTTCACTATTTCTTTTATCAGTAATAAAGCTGACATTTTGATCTCTAACTGTCTGACTCCTGTTTCATTCTCTGTAAATTGGTACTGATCTCAGGTTGGGAACAGTGGTGTTATTTTTTGACCCCCTAAAACCCAAAATCTGTTACTGTCTGATGGTTCAGGATCTTAATGGCTTACCTCCAGGATTCCTGGCCTTCCATGTCAGGGGAACTCACTCAGCAAAAACTGCCAAAATATAACACTAACTAATTAATTTATGTCTCACACGTTAGGGCCAAAATGATCAAAATAGGAACACTAGATATCAGTTTCAAGCCTTCTTTTTTTGAAGTACTTTTCCTTTTTTGTAGGTAATATAAAGGAAAATTTATTAAAAAGATGTGTTTATGGGATTTTTTTCTGCTGAAAATGGTAGTTAATTCCTTACTCAGAAAATATAAATAAATCTTGATATAACTGTATGCATTTTATAACTGCCTCCATGACTTTACTGGTGATAGATGGACCTGCTATACTGAACTTTAAGTAATAAGAAGAAAAGTAAAAGAGAACACTTAGAGTTTGTAGCAAAAATAAGAGGGAGGAGTTAAAGTTGTGCAATAGAATACTGTGATCCTAACATGAAATAGATCCTCTGAGGTATTGTCATAAATAATGAGATTGATTGCCCAAAGCCACACACAAGATCCAGCTCCACGATTTGTGTCATACCCACATGTGAGAAGATTATACCGTTCTTATGACATCATTCCCATAACAGCAGAGGGCTGTTATTCTAAGTGATGTAAAAAGGAAGGACATTGTGCATGGCAATGTCAAACACCCTACAACCTTCCCAAAATGTGCCCTATCAATCAGGATCAGCTTAGCACAACTACGATGCATTCTATGATGCCACACGTCCAGTGCAAGGCTATAGAGTTTCTGTGTTCCTTGTAGTCATGCAGGGACCCAGACTGACAGAGGGTTTACCTTCCACAATCTCTTCAACAAAGGTAAGAGAAGATGGGAAATCACCTACTGGTTTTTAACTCTTCTTCCCAGAAGAGACATATGTCACTTCTGGCCTAAGCAAATCAATGATTTCACCTAACTTCAAAGGTGGTGGATAGTATAATGCTACCATGTGCCTGGAAAGAAAGAACTGGAATGTTGTGACTCTCTCTACTGACTACCACACATGTTATTACCAAAATTTCAGAGCAAACCAATTATACTTCTTATCAAATATTTAAATATATTTTCCATTAATGACTATAGAAATTTACAAAGCGGCCTGGATTTCCAGGCTAATCAGAATACCAACAAGTACTTTAGTCTAGGCAGGATTTCATCATTGTATTTTAGAATGATGTAGTGTTTAGCATTTAGTGTTCCAGAGTCTCTGAGGCCTGTAGAGTCGCAGTGATTCCCCTGCTCTGATTGTGTCAGGCACTGCCATGTACTAACACAGCACACAAGGTCATTTGGGAAGACCTGCAGCATCTTAACCCCATATTCTTACAGGTGCCCAGCTTGAGCTGCTGCATTGTTCCTATTGCATCTCCCTAAGAAAGTCTTAAAGGCACGTACAAAAGTACTTCTTGCTTCCTTTTTCACTCATGTCTTTATTTTCAGTGATATAGATGTAGAGTAAATGTTATAGGAGATGGTAGCTGCTGCACAAACACTGGAGGGAAATGAAAGATCTTATCTGTCTAACTTGTTGGGAAAAGCCTCCTGTCCAAGTCAAATTTCCAAGTCAGTTTTAAGAACATTGACTAGGGCCGGCCCCATGGCTTAGCGGTTAAGTGCACGCCCTCCACTACTGGCGGCCCGGGTTCAGATCCCGGGTGCGCACCGCCGCACTGCTTCTCCAGCCATGCTGAGGCCGCGTCCCACATACAGCAACTAGAAGGATGTGCAACTATGACATACAACTATCTACTGGGGTTTCAGGGGAAAAAATAAAATAAATAAATAAAATTATAAAAAAAAAAGAACATTGACTATGCAAAAAGAACACTTAGGTGATTTGGGTTCTATTTTAGGCTGTGCGTCTTTTGGACACATCTCTTGATTTTTCTGAATCTCGCTGCTTTTCTCATCAAATAAAGGGGAGAGGTAATCCATGTTGTCCTTGTTTACATTATTCTCATAAATCTTAAATGTGATTGTTTCTGTGGTGGTATTCTGGGCAGTGTAAAGGTTGTAGAGGAGAGAGGGGTGATGGATAAGAGGAGGGAGAGGAGGTGCAAGTGGAAATGAGGAAGAAGGGGGAAAAGGAGGACAAAGCAGTGGTCATGCTTGCCAATGGAAGTTTGTGGCACAGCATGAAAGCAAATATGGACTTTGAAATAGAAGACAGTAAGATTTCATGGACACTGTCCAATCATAACAGTGGGTAAGGAACACAATTTTCCAAATACCCTTTGAGAAGGGAAAGTTTATGACGGTTTTAAAGTGATGTTCTAAATCATAACTTTTTGCCATTAAGTAAATGTTCCATGATAATGCGGTGACTTTATACCTTTCTTGTTGAATCACCTAAATTTGGGTGTTCTTGGATATCTCTACGTACATGAGGTGCATTGCTCTACAAAGTCTTCAGAGGTATCGGACACTGAACAGACAAATTCTTGCTTTGTTTTCTAATGTGATAATAGAAGCATTGGAAGCATTGGGATCAGGGGAATTAGAGGAAATGCTCATTAAAACAAATTTAAAAGGTCTAATGATTAAAATATCGATTAATTAGCCAAACATTGATTAGCAGTCACACTTTATCAACTACAAAGTTTCTAATTACTGCGCCATTATTCCATAGATTGACCTGTTCTTTCCTGTCACTTATGATGAAGAACAATTTTTGTTAAGTGGGTTTTGGATTTTTGACCTGTAAAATTTTAATAGGGAGTGCAAAGTGGGTGTCGTGTGTGGTTTGGCATTTTATTCACCAAGGGACTAATAGTTACTGTCTCTACTTAACCAGAAGCACAAGAGTGCAGGCGGACAAGAAACACTTAGGGATTAAAACCTTACCATCTTCCCAATCAAGGAAAGAAAAAGCCACATGTTCATCACTGAATGGAGAAAGGAAAATGTTTGCCCTTCTGGCTGTGATGCACAGAATGGTCGATAAGGGAGCTCTCAACCATAGTGTATCAGCAGCTAGATATTGTTCAGAAACAGGGAAAACCTACGAGCAATACAGAATAAAGGATTTGTTATAGAGATTTAATTTTATGCACTTTGGGAGTAGGTTAAGCTATCTATGGAAGGCTTTTGCTCCTGCATCCGGTGCTGGGCGTGATAGCAGCAGGGCAGAGAGCTGGGAATTAATGATGGACGGGAAGTGGGGGAGAGCAAGGACAAACTGGAACTCACATCTGCCTCTCACTGCCTCCAACCTCACTGAGGCAGGTGACCTGCAGGAGAAGCTGAGGCTCTTCACCATGAAGCTACCGGCACACATGGTCCAGGATTCAGAGATGCTGACAAAGGAGATTCTGTAGGAAATACACCAGCCTTGCTACTGCCCCATGCCAACAAGGTGAGTCAGCAGATCAGGATAATTTGTGTGAACCACAACAGTGTCTGCACGGACGTTCAGAGTGTAGAAACGGTTGTTCCTTCACTTTTAGCTTCCAAATCTTGCACACTAATTTCTCTCGTGGTTAACCCTAACCCACCATCATCAGGTAAGTCAGCTCTGGAAACAAAGTTCCAACTTAACTGAACAACTGACACAGTACAAAGCCACCACATAAAGCAAAGAGGATTTTAATTTGCAGTGTCACAGACATCAACGTCTGAACTGCTGATGACACATCACACAGGAACAGACATCAGGGCTCAGGTGCCACTTTGAAGGAGGTTTGCTACAATATTTTCCCTTTCAGTGAGAATCCTTTTTTACATGTGTTAAGAAGGAAAAGAGAAACAAAAAACGATTCATACCAGGCCAATGAAAATATACCATTTTTAATATTTCAAATGGGTGATCTCTGGACATCTTGCAAAAGAAGATCTTGTTGATCTCAACTGTCTATTCAAATCTGCTGAGGCAGTGCGCAGCCCTGATTCACCAAAAGAAAAGGCCAATACGCCACACAGGGTTACAATCTCAATATAACTGTCTGGAAGTGCTGCTCCAGGTTAACTCCTGATGAGATCAGCTCGAAGGCCAGAAAGCAGATTTACATCATGAACATAAACGAGCAGGGGGCACACCTTTTTGATCATACATATGCTTGACAGGCAAAATGTGCTTACGACCTTATTGCCAAATAAGTAACAGCACGTAAGCTCCTTGCAGTCAATGGAAAATGACATCCTGAAGACAATTCAGAGCAGAGCATTAGGCTGACGAGATCAACAGCCACAGTCTGGAAAGAACCACGATGGGGGAGATCGTGCTCGGTGCCCCAGGGGGGGAGGGACTCATATAGACTTAGCTTCTGGGTCCTACTGAGGTCCCACGGTTTAGAAACAGCTAGCTTATTCACAAGCAACTGAAAGGAGAACCGGCGTTATGCTCACATAACAAATGTCTTACCTGTTTCTGTGTGTGAGGAGACAAAAAATGAAGGGAACACGCTGCAGGCCTTATAAGCCAAGTGAGCAAGCCCGAGGTCTGAAGAGTTGTTGACATTACTCTCATTTTATGTATCTGAACGTACAATTGCACATAGGAAGGGTGATCTTTTTGCCACTAGCAGTTTCACTATTCTCCTATAATTTAGATGATAAATTTTGTTCAGTCGTAATCCACAACTAAAATTACCAAGTGAAAGAAAATATTTAAGAAATTACCTGGATAACTCAGTTATCTGGGCACTTCAGACAAAGTGTTTTCTGATCCTGAATTAAGATTTTATGCTTCTCTCCATTCAGATTTGCATATGTGGTCATAATTATATGAAATAAGATGTGTAGGTAAATGTCTACTCCTACACTGTATTACATGCTGCAAATCTAAATATTAATTCAAATCTAAACATTACTAGATGAGCAGTCACAACACTACCTTAGAGTGAAAGGTTATGGCAGTTTTCCATTTTTCTAGTGAAAATATGGCAACAATATCAGAGAAGAAACATAGAATGCAAAATTTGAGGCTACTCATGGTATAATATTTAGCCTAAATTAGGAGACAAACAAAATATCCTGGTAACAATAAAAGAAGAAAAATAAAATATTTCATTGTTAATTTTTAATGTTTTCTTTCCATTTTATTGTTGGGTTTATTATCATTTATGAATTTGGAAGAATTTCTTGAATATTAATACTATTAAACTTTGCTTTGTCACATTTGTCATAACCATCCTCTGTTTCTCCTCTAATTTGGTGATGACTTCAAATATATTGATTTTTCTCTTTTGGTTCTTTGTGTAACATTTATGTTTAGAAACTAGTCCCGTTCAAGTAAGAGTCTACTCCTTATGGAAGAAAGAGACCGAGGTGGGGAAAGAGAGAAAGAGAATGAATTGCCATCTTCATGGCGATACAGCCTGTGGTTTCCCCAGAAAAGCATTCAACAAATGCTCCTCAAGTGCTTGTTGTTTTTGAAAATCATCTCAGTTTTTTCTCATTCTAGAAATTTTAAAGATATATTCAATAATTATAAAGATAACAATGAAATGCACTAGCCTCAATAAGGACGTCTTAAATTGCATAATTTCTTATATTAGTATCTTAGGCATTATTTTATTTTTATTTCTGAATTCTTAAACTTTTTATATATAGGGAGTCATAATTATATAAGTAAGTAGTGTTTGTAAATGTCTACTCCATCATTGTATTAGACGCTGCAATAAACTTTGAGATCTTTTATATATTAAAGTATGTTTTTATGGATTAATTTTAACATTTAATTCTTTAAATATCTCAAATTTTTGAATGACTGATATGAAGTGAATATCAACATTGATTATCTTTCCAAATAGATAATTTTGTTAACATGCTTATTTGAGTGTGCCATTTCTTCCACATCGGTTCCTGTCATTTCATTGTTTACCTAATACATAGATTGATGAGCTAGCTAGCTAGAGAGATAGACAGCTATAGATAGATAAATAGATAAACTAAATTTATAGGTCGTATATTTTCATCCTTTCTTAAGTAATGAAAAAAATACCGGCTATAAATTTGCTGTGGTTGAAGCCTTGTCTTCACCCCATAAATTTTCTTATATAATATGGTAGACACAGAGATGAACTGCCCAGAACCCCCCGCAGGAAACTACTTTCTGCCCCACTATGGGTAATGTTGTCACCCTACTGTTTCCAGCTGTCAAATCCTTTAACAGAGCCCCTTCACCCAAGGTTATATCTTTCCTGGGACAGCCAGTTTAGGTGACTGAATGAGGCAGAAATGTAAATATCTGGCCATTTGGGTTCAATACAGGACACTACGAAGGGCAGTTCTTGCTCTGTATCTCCCTGTTAATGTAGGCCATGGCTTTGTCAGACCTGCATCACAGTGACTGCTTCCTCTGCACAATCCCACTTTATCCCTCCTTGCTTAACCCATATCCATCCCTAAAAAACGTTTTGCATTCCAAACTCTGTCTCCCCTTGGCTTCTGGAGGACCTAGCCAGTGACAGTTCTTACTGAGAGTGATCTGAGAAAGCACACAATAATATGGGGTTTGAAAGTTTGGTCACTCACTACCCAGCTGGCCATGAGGGCCCATCACTGGTAGCAGATGGAGCATAGACAACTGCTAACACACAGCGGTGGTCCAATTGTTAAAATTTTCAATGGTGGAAGAGAATAAGAAGACACAATGTATGAGGTGTTTAAGATGTAGGAAGGAAATAGCGGCTACAGGGATAATGGAGTGGGACGGCTGCTGCTCAGCTCCATTGATGCTCTGTGAGAGACAATACACAGCTGGTGGGGAGCGATAAGGTGTAACAGCCAGAGGGCTTTGTTGGTTGCACACAAGGACGCTCTCATCACCTCCAGTTGCAGGGAAAAGAAGGCTGAGCACCAAGCTCAGTATGTACTACTCCGAGCGGCTGATCTTCAAAGACAGTTCAGCCCCCAAACAAAGGCAGATCTGTCATGCCAATATCAAGGTAAACCCCTGAGACCCCAACATTAGAGATGAGAATATCTGCGTGGAGCCTTCACAGTTTTGGGTTCCAGACTACTCTGAACCCTCTTAGGCTACAGGAATAGTCTACCTGTCCCTGTTAACAGATAATGGTCCCCTTACACTGGAAGACAATTCAGAGGCTTATCTCCTGCAAGGCAACACGGTCCCTCTCAGGAACTACCACTGCTTCCCTTCTTGGCTATTAGGTCTATAAGTAAGGTTGAGTAGCTGGAGACATTCTGGGTCTGATAAGAGGCATAAGACTATCCTCCAAAAGAACCACAAGACCTAGCCTGCCTATACAGCAGAACCGGCAGAGTATGCAAGAGACTGAATCATTTACTTGAGAAACTGTTGACTGGGGAAAAGGAGAATACTCCAGCATTTAGGAGATTGCTGGACCCTCTATGTATGGAGAAATTGATTCAAGTAATGCAAGAGATTGTCTGTAATAGACACAGAAATGCATCTCTGAGATCTCCATTTAAGCAAGAATTGCTGCAAGAAGCCTCCAGCTGTCAGATCCTTCGGGGTCTGCCTCCGCTGTCCTGCCCAGATCATTCTCTTCCAAGGGTACCCTGCAGCTGGTGACTGAGCAAGGCCAAGGTATAAAGGCTGACTATTTCAGAGCAACACAAGACACTGATGGGCAATTCTTGCTCCAAAGCTCCATGCTCCGGTGGTGTATTAGTTTCCTAGTTCTGCTTAAAACAACAAGAATTTATTGGCTCACAGTTCTGGAGACTGGAAGTCCAAAACCAAGGTGTTGGTAGAGTTAGTTCTTTCTGAGGGCTCTGAGGAAAAATCCCTTCCATGCCTCTCTCCCAGCTTCTGATAGCCTCAGGCATTCCCTGGCTTGCAAATGCATAATTCCAATCTTCCATCTTCACATGGCATTCCCCGTGTCTCTGTGTCTTCATATGGTTGTGTTCTTAAAAGGACAACAGTCATATTGGAGTAAGAATCCAAAATACTCCAGTGTGATCTCATTTTAACTGTTTACATGTGCAAAGTCGCTATTTCCTAATAGGGCCACACTCATAGTTACTGGGAGTTAGGGTTTCAAATCATTTTTGGAGGGAGGGAGGTAGACACAATTCAACCCATAACAGTCAAGGTTTTGTTGCACTTGCATGGCAGTTTGACTTCTCTCTCTGCCCAATTCTGTTTCTTTCTCCTTATCTTCTTATCTTCACAGGTTTTGATCCTATAAACATCTTGCACCTAAAACATTTCAACTTCTGCTTTGAAAAAACCCAACTTGTGACTTGATGTTTTGATTACCATTGTTTTTTCACTTATTTTATTACTGTTGCTACAGTCTTTGTGGGAAATTCCACTGAGTTTCACTTTTTCCTGTACTAATACCTTATCCTCTTAATTGTTATAGCTATGAGTCTTGATATTCAGCTTGGTGAGTCATTCATATGTTGTCTCATCCCGTTCTTCTTCAAAATGTCTTAGTGCAATTTTTAACCTTTACTCTTCCAGACATGTTTTAATATCAGCTCATCAAATTCCATGAAAACAACTTGATTAGAATTGTACTGAATCCATATATATTAATTTGAGGATATTTGACATTGTTTGGCATTATATTTTCCCATTTATGACAATGGAATTAACTCTATTTAAGCCTTCTTTTATGTCCATAGTAAGATTTTGTATGTTTATGCATAAAGTTCAGACACAACATTTTAGATACATTTATATTATTGTATATATATATCATATATATTATATATTATTATATCTAGATACATTATAAATAATTCACATCCTTAATAATTGTTTAAAATCTCCACTTATGACTTGAGTTTGTCAAATTTCTCTTTGTAATTCTGTCAATTTTTCTATTACCTATTTCTAGGCTATATCAGTAGGTGCATACCAAATGATAATTTTTTAATATCTTCTTGGTGGGCAGGTCTTTTTTGTTATCTTCCTGTTATTCTTTAACTCTATTAGTGCATTTGCTTTGTTTTCTATTCTGCTACTATTAATATTCCCTCATCAACTTTCTTTTGGTTATTGCCTTACTGGTATATCATTTTCTTTTCATGTGTATTATTGGATTGGATTTTTAAAGTTCAATTTGAGAGTGTCAGACTTTTAATCAGGGAGCTTAAGCCATTTACATTTATTATGCTTGTTAAAATATTTGGAATAATTTTTATGTTTTTATTTTATATTTTCAGCTTATCATGTTTTCTTTTATTCCATAATTTTCTCCTTTCCTGCCTTCTGTTGGAAAAAAACCTTGGTTGATTTCTCTTTTTTCCCCCCTCTGCATCCTTGGAAGCTATGGGTTCCATTTCTATTATTTCAGTTGTTACTCCTAAATTTTTAATATATATGTAGAAATGTTTTTCTTAGAACCATGATAGAAAGGTAACTTAGAATGTTTCCTGACTACAATATCATTGATGATTATTGCAAATTCTCTCTCCATTTAATGTAAAGTGTAATTTTTGTTTTTATAGAACAATATCCCACTTTCTATTAAATCACTTTCATTAATAAATAAATAAATATTTTGTTCACATGAAGTCAGTGAGTCTTATATTAAAGGAATATAATGAATTCAAATAACCTGCAAAAGTGACTTAGATAAGAATGAATCAGAACCAGTCCTCAGTATCCTCAACTTGAATTCATTTTTTATTTTTTTGCCAGTATAGGTCATTCAGACTAAAAATCTAAATCCTATTCAATCTCTCATTCATAATTAATAAAAGGTTTATGCAATTTTTCTTTTCTTCTTAAAATTTTTTGAAATCTACTGACTTCAAGTTTAAATGAGCTTATGAAAAGATACACACTGATCAGTATGCCTTCATCTTTAGAAGTTACCTTCATCTTCACCTTTTTTTTTAGACAATTATTGACAGGTGGTTTTAAACTCAAACCATAATGCAAAACTTTTTACATCCCCTGTGACAGAAGATCTTGTCCTCATTGATGTAGTTTATGATCAACTCATTTTACTACATCTCTCATTGTGACTCCTTATTTACCTACCATCATACCATTTGAAAAAAAAATTAAGGGAATGGAACACTTCTGAGTTCACCTTTATCTCCAAAATAAATTGTGTCAATAAGTCAATATAATTAAATATAGCTAAGATGTAAAACTGAGATTTTGTTGTCAATTTAATCTTAGAATTTAGAATTATTCTATATTTAAGATCAAACTCAGTGTACTATATAATAACATTTGAAAACTTGCACAGAGATCTACATTATTCTGAAATTGTTTTTAAAATCAATTTCAGCCATTAGTTAATTTCAAATAGAACAAGTTACATAATTATTATAAGACAAAATATATTTTTCTATTACTTAGAAATATATTTTATTCTTAAAAATACACTGTCATGTATAAACTAGGACTGGGTTGCATGTAACAAAAATCTAATCCATATCTTTATATAGGAAAGAAGAGGAATTCATTTTAAGGATATTATGATCTTCAGAAAACAAAGACAAAGTAGCAAATGCATCCAGGGACATAAGTAACCTTAGGATTTGCCTTCATATCTGGCTTCCATTCTTTCGACATCTAATTTATTCTTCTTTTTCTCTTTGCAGACCAACTACTGCTGCTCTTCTAATCTTCTGAGCAGAGAAGATGGCTGTTGACTTCTCATGAATTTTATATAGTACAGCATCAAATTCCCAGAGAGAAATTGACTTTGCAGACACTTTCCTTTTTCCAAAACGATGTGTCTGTTGGATTCAGAACGGGTAGAGTACCTACTACTGGACTGTTGTTTGTAGCCAGGGGACAGTAACTAGAGAAGGGACTGCAGTTTTTCATACTTGGGTTAGGAGTCCTTCCCTGAACATATCAACCGAGACCAGGAGCTGTATGCCATCATGCTACATGGCAGCCTCCATTATATTCAGGTGATAGAAAGGGAAAGATGGGGACAATATTTCAAAAGGAGGGTGATAATTTCTCAGCAAAATATGAGGGTGGAATTGCTAGGTCAATAAAGCCAATTTAGTAGCATCCATATGCATAAATACTTAACAAAATTGTTCTCTTTATGAAGTGGTAAGGATATACAAGTATGTCTTGTTTAACTTCTGAAAAATTACAATCATATTTTAACTTTGTTAAGTAAACATTAGTTGAGCCCACACTATGGATAAGATAGTGACTTAAATGCACAATTGTCATCTACACCAGAAGCAGATATTGATACCGAACCTCTTAATCTCAAGTTTGTGTGCCCAGTGCACAGTAAGCCAAACACTGAGATATCAGTGCTTGGAGATGGAGAAATGTTTATTTGAATTGGCCAAAATGAGACGGCAGGAGCATGAGTTCACTCAAATCCACCTTAACAAGAGAAGAAAGCAGGGGGTTTTATAGAGCTAAGAGGTATGGCAGGAGGATTTTCAGAGAAATAAAGGGGTAATCTGTGTTTCTTTCACTCCCGATGAGCCCCTGGACAATCTGACTTCTGGAGGTCAACAGTAGCTGGAGGCTGGTTACCTGGTGATCCTTGAAGGCATTCTCTTTCTTCTGTAAAACAAGCTCATATATCCTTGTGACCCTTGAGTTACCCCTCAGGTTAAACAAGAAAACAGCATATTGACAACATTAACTTCTTTTCCTAACAAGGTCTAAAGGTAATGTTATTGAATATTTACAGTGACCCTCAGGTACCTGGCTTCAGTATTACCCCTATTTTTCTGAAGAAAAACTGATGTGACTTTGCTACTCAGTGGATTTGTTAGGACATTTGGTTGCAAATGATAGAGAAACCAATTCAAACTGGCTTACGTAGAAAAGGGAATTAGGTACAACCTCATTTTAACTTCTTAATGGACATTTATAGCAATGAAGTAGATTAGATTCAATATTCGGCACATGTGTGTGGTGATGGGTTGTAATTAGTATTTGGGTGGTGAACATGATGTAATCTATGCAGAAATAGAAGTATAATGATGTACACCCGAAATTTATACAATGTTTAAACCAATGTTACTGCAATAAACAAAAAATTAAAAAAAAGAATATTACAATAAATGCTTGGCAACTAGGAGGTAGCAGTAGATGTTGAGTTCACCATCCTGAGCCGGACAGAGTGAATGTGGAGTCCAGCCACAAACCTGAGTGAGGAAAAGCAATAAGAAAAGAAGAAAAAATGTAAATATCGAATAAACATGCACAGTTTAACTCTCTGTTGAAGCTGGCTCCTGCTTGGAGGAAACTAGTCGATATCAGTCATAACGCAAGCTCAGTTCTCTGACCCTCAGTAACTTTTGCAGCATTGAGGTAACATTCTTTTGGCATACCTTTGTTTTTGCCTTGGCACTTCCCAGACAGTGCAACAAAGAAGCATCCCGAAAGTTTAGAGAGGACTGGTCTCTACTTGACGCCTTTGAGAGTCCTCTGTGGCAGTGACACAGTGTATACAGGGTAGTGAACAGGACAATGAAGAAACTAATACTCTCCAAGCCCCTAACATGGTAAATTTAAAAAATGAAAAACTGTCAGACTTGGCACTGAAACTAATGATAATAATATGTGTCTGGAAAACAGGTTAACGTTGTAAATAGAGAGGGAAGACATTATTTCATCTCCTTTATTCCTTTCCAGTTAGCTTAAAACTGTGTAGAAATACTCCTTAACCACTACCACCCCTCCACCAGAGGCCCTAAGAGTTGGGTGGAAGGGGATCTTACAGATTTGAGTATACCCTGCCTTGGTCCCAGTCTGTTAGTTCCTATTATGTCTGTGCAGCTAAGGACAGACACAAAGACTAGGATTAAGGGTTTGCTGACATTGCAGATCTGTACTCTGAGTGACCATAAGATAGTGCTGCCAATAGCCTTTACTTTTACAGTTCTGTGCAGAGAGGAAGAAAATAAGATTAAGAGGAATTTAGAAGTTGTGATAGAGAGCATCTTAGGCTTTCCAAAAAGGCCCAGCAGTCTATAAAAGTAGAAATATACGCATGTGTTTAGAACAAAACCATTCTTGCCAACATCAAGGAAAGGAGTTTTTAAGGGACTGTACATTGGCAGTTAGCTGGATACAACTGAATGATTTCAGGTGCTGATTTGTCAACTAACAACTTAAAAAAAGCTCTTTGTTGCCTTACAAACGTGAAGTGGTGTGATTCCTCTGGGAATTCTGAACAAGCAAATATTTTTGTTAGATGTGGTAGTGTTTTACAGGAATATGCTATTATCACTTGTTTCAGTACAAATCCTGAGAAGATGTTTTTACTTAGCATGAAAAGGACTTGGCAAAGCATCCCATCTGGGGTACAGGAATCAGGTCTATTAATATAAGAATTACATACAAATCCTCCAAGGTGTGGATGGGAGAATAAACTTCATACTCTGCATATGCAGAAGCTATATTAACATGACAGATTTTCAGCGCTCCACAGGATCCATTACTGTGTATTGGGCCAATAGTCCATGAATTTGAAGGATGTATACAATGGACTATAACAGCTCCTTAGGTACAATTATGTCCCATCAGATGAAAAAATGTCTTTTTAAAACCTTCCTATTAACCTGTTTGCTCCACAGACCATAATGCTTTGAAGGTTAAATTATATACATAGCAAAATGGGCCAAATCACCTCATTTTGTGTTTTAAAATGTATTTATGGTGAAAAAGCTCTCCAAAATGGGAGAGTGGAAACTGTACCCAAGAGTATCATCAAATCAAGGTGATTTTTCAATGTGAGCAACAGGCCTTACTTGCAATTTCTGCTAAGGAGAGAAATCTTGATAATCCAAAGATAACACTTAACTCCTTTATGTACCATTTACATTCACAATCAGCTAAAAATAGATCAAACAATTGAATACAATCTGAGTAGTCAAATAACGTAAGGTAACAGCTCTCAAAGCTTGGGCAGGCACAAAGAATCATGATAAAGATATAAACTACAAATTAAATGGAAAAACATTGTTAACATACTTTGTATCACCTATGTATGGTCTATGATTTGTGCTTATTATATGATAAAAATTAAATAACATGAATTTTGAATTAATGATATAATTTTACTCGTTTCACAAACGCTGTTGTACCTAGTATTTTGCTGAATATGAGCTAAGTGTTTAATGCATTTTAATTAATGTATCAATGGGATCTAAATTATTAATTTAGCATCTCTCTCAGATAATAGAAGTCTTCTGGTAACTCTGCCTTAAACCATAAAAGCAACTATAATAATGAGTTACTTGAGAAATGTGCTTGATGACCAAGGCATTTTGATCCCCCTCATGGTGAAGCACAAATCAGTCTCTCACCTCCACTCCCTAGAACCAATCTTGATAGAGAGAGATGTTCTCATTTCAAAGGTAAGGACTGATGGCATATAAACGTTTAAGATTTAGGGTGTATAGGCTAAATTATTCAATTAAAAAATTTTGAGAGAAGAATAGTGAATGGGTCAATGTGGAGAAAAGATAATTTGTTTTTTCAGTCAGATGCTTTGGTGAATGTCTTTCTGCTACTATCCTTACATGTTCTTCTCCTTCCTTTGAATTCCTGTTAATGAGGTTCGTTATTTTCCCATAAGTTTTGTAAAAGTACTTTGAAATCTTTGGAGGCAATGACAATATAAATTTAAAGAGTAATAGAAAATAGGTGCTGGTCCAGTGGCATAGTGGTTAAGTTCACATGCTCCACTTAGGTGGCCCAGGGTTTGTGGGATCAGATCCTGGGCATGGACCTACACACTGCTCATGAAGCCATGCTGTGGAGGTACCCCACATACAAAATAGAGGAAGATTAGCATGGATGTTAGCTCAGGGACAATCTTCCTCAACCAAAAAGAGGATGATTGGCAATAGATGTTAGCTCAGGGACAATCTTCCTCACCAAAATAAATAAATAAATAAATAAACAAAGAGCAATAGAAAATAATTCAACATAAATCTAAAGAGGAATAAAAAATAAACATTTGTGAATTCCAAATTCCTCTTCTCTTTAGCAAATTCATAGACTCAGGTCAGAAGTAGCCAGAAAGAATAGACAAGGCAATAAAAAAATGACTAGCAGAATTATACCTTCGAGTTAAGAAATCTCAGTTTTCTTACTCAAATGTGTTACTCTACTGTACTACATTAAATCCTTTTCAGCATGCAGAGTGTGGTAGTACACATCCTTACTATCTCATGGTGCAATTCTCCTTCAGATAGACATCTGTAAATGGATTTAATTATAATATGGACCCCTTCTATTCTATATGCTATGCCAGCTCATTTGTGAGTCTATGCATTATTAAATATGTTGTGATAATTAGGAAGCCTATGTTTTTAAAGTAATCTTTACTTAAACTAAATCTAAACAAGCAGTGCAATTGCGTTGTCTTTCTAGACAGCCTTTCCCCTCAATGGTAGAAAGATTAAAACTGGAAAAATCCAAATAATGTTTTCTTTCTCTTTTCCATACCTGGCATGAAAGAGGCCCATTTTCATTCAACTCAGCTCTTTCTTTTAAAGACATATAGGAAAGAGGAGGTAAATTGCTGTTGTAAAGATTTCTGAGACTGTTGGCTTCCTCTGTGTCTTCATTTTGAGCTGAAGGCTTCATATCACGACTTGGTAGGAAGATGCTCTCAGACCCTCTGCCTCCCTGGGCATTCGCGATCTGCTCTTAGGAAACACACTTGAGATGTGAGTAGGCAAAGCCGCCTGAGTTAAATCTTTGTGGGTCTACTCTTTGAGTCCCAAGCTGTAGTTGGGGTTATATAGAGTCTGAAGAAGGCACATGGAGCTTCCACAGGAAAGCCACACAAATTCCTTTTTTCTCTATTATTTTGAAGACCTAGAGCTAGTGCTCTCCAAAAGAAAAGGGTAAAATGACATTGGATATTATTCAAATCTGCTTCATGACATTGGGGTAATGTTCTCTTTTCCTCTCCAAACAGACCAGCCGTGAGATTAGGCAATAGACTTCTTCTTCTTCTTCTTTTTTTTTTTTTTTGTTTAAATATCCGGTTGTGATTATTTGGCAACAGAAATGCCAATGGGCACAATTTCGTGAAAATAAAATGTTATCTTTTGACATTAGGCTTGACACAGCCTGCAAGGGAGAAGCTTCTGCTAAAGGGATTTTAATTTATCTCATTCTATTATAAATCACTAATGGCAATAATTTTTAATGGATTAATCTTCTGAAAGATACAATGAATGTAGGAGATTTGTATACTTCTTGTTACAAAGTTTTTGCCATCTTACTCCTAAGATTCAAGTTTATTGAAGGGGAATGATATTAAGAGTTTGATACCAAAAAATCTCTTAACATTTGTATTCTAGGCATTTATGATTGTGACCTAATTTGAGCTCTGTGCACCAGACCAGCATATGGGTTGTGCATAGCAATGCAGAGGATAACATGTTAAAGAGAGAGCTAACCTTCCTTCCCCACCTTCTCCCAGGCAAAAACATGCGCCGCTCACACTACTGAGCATTAGGTAAATCTAATGTTGCCCTCAATGGGAGAAAGAATATCAAGTTCATTAATATTGTAAATAGTATAATCAATTGGGAACACAATGTGTCAAATACACATTAGAAACATTCGCTTTTAAAACCTTTCCTAGCAATTACCCAATTGGTACTTATAAATTACAATCACACATGCAGATCAAGGAAACTCACTGGAGCAATTACCTATGCATGAATGATTTCACCTTTCAGGACACTATTAAAAGTAAGACATCAAATAAAACTAGTTTATCTTTCTCTGTGGCTTGGTGATTGAGAGCTAGTCATGCTTGAAAACTGGCATTAGTGGTACATGCTAAGGTCATCTTCCCATCCCAGTAATTTATAAGAAAAGAAATAAAGGAAAAGATAGAAGAAAAATGGAAAATGTAACAGAAAGAAGGCAGCCAGCATTGAATTAGCCTATGAAACTTGTAAGCAGATACCCAAAAATCTGCATGCACTTTAAATAAATAGATTGCAGAAATCATTGGCAGCTAGCATCAGATCCCTGCCTGGAACTACTTTCCAAACCAGAGTGTGAAGACATTGTGTGTATACCAAAAAAAGCTATTTCATATAACTACATAACATATAATTCCACTATTCCGTATAAAAGAGATATGCCAATCACCTTTAAGATTTCAGACAGAGCCTGGTTCCTATGAAAAGTCAATTTCCTCCTTTTACTTCAGGTTAGATGGTGGTGAGTTTTGGGGAGGAGAGAGGGGAAGGTAAGGGAGATGTATTGAATCTTCTGGAAAAATACTGGTTCAAATATCCTGTGATGACTTGCCCAATTGCATAATTCAAATTCTCAGTGAAGCTTCCATTGATATGTTTACAAATCATTGTAAAGTATAAATGATTTAAAAATACATGATAATGTTGAAGCTGCAAGCCACCCAATAATTATCCCAGGCAGCTGATGCAGCTGGGTAATAATAAATGTTTTAAAAGAGAGATGTCACCACTTAATCTAATTCCCTACAAAGTCATAGTTTTACTACATTTTCTATATGTTATCTCCGCTTGACTCCCAGGCTATTTCTATAAGGAGAAGCACAGTGGGTCAAAATAGATTATGCAATGAGTTGGACCACTCTAATGGCTCATTAGGTCCGCAAATGATGAACGACTTGATTGTGAGGCATTTCTCCTGCTCACGCAACTCTTGCTCCAGCCATATTGGGCTTCTTCAAACCTGGAAAACTCATGACCTCCTCAAGTTTTTATTTTCGCTCTTTCCTCTACCTAATACGCTCCTCCCATATTTCCTCATGTCTCATTCAGGTATCTCTCTCAAATTCTACCTCCTGATGATCTCTCCCCCCTCCTCCACCTCTCCCATCACTCCATCCTCTCACAATGCTTTATTTTCTTGCACGGCGCTTATCATTCTCTGACTTTATCATGTCTATCTGTGTACTAGAATATAAGTTTTATGAGAGCTGGAACTTTGTTTCTCCTGTTCACTGCTTTCAACCCCAGGACCTGGCATATAGAAGACATGCAATGTATGATATCTATACATAGAATCTATCAACTAATTAGAATAATTAGATAAGAATGATAAGAATCTATCAACTACTTATTGACTCAATGGTTGGTTGTCTTCCTGGTTGTAATTCTAAAATCTTAGGACTGTTGTAGTTCTACTGACATTCTTAGTGCAGTGAACTATACACACACCTCTCAAACGCAGGTCTTTAACATTGGATATATAAAAATACTTATTTAAAAGAAAACAATGAGAGAAACAAAATATTGCACCGTGTAATGTAGTTGTTTGGCTTTGACCCAAAATAATCAAAACCCCACTGCAACCCTTCCTAATCAGAGATGTACCTTCTACCTATTCTTTTAAAAACTGTTAATGTGTTTATTTATTTGCACAATACCTGGACTGAGAAAGTCCTATTTTCAAATTTTATCAGTTTGTGTCATAACCTTAATATTACTTAAAGCTATGCTTTCAGGAGAATCTATTTAAAATAAAAATAATTATTTAAGAATAGTGCCCATATTTGGAATTTTGGAAGCGTAATCAGGGTAGACAGCTACTACTCTGTGTTACAAATCTGAATGTGAAATTTCAGAAATCTTCCTTGCATTAAAAATGAATTAACTGTGTGATTATTAATTGTGCATATTCCAATCCCTTTGTGCTGTACTGCATGTTTCTTGAATTTCATTTGAATCCTTTGGCTAAGTAATGTGTCAAGGGGGGTACGAGCCTGAATGCCTGAGTTATTTAAAAGGCAGGACAGCACTTCCAGATTAGAATACCAATGAGTGGGGTTAAAAAGGCTCTACTGTAGTTTGAGGGCAGCTCTCAGTCTGAGAAGTACCTGAAAAGGACCTCTATGGACTAATTTTCAGAATCACATTGTAATGTGGGCTCATGTCAATCATCAGAACAGACAGCTTCATCCCATGATATAAACTAGTTATACATTCAAGAGCTGCCAGAAGATCTTCATTAAAAAGGGACTTAGCATTAAAGGAAGAAGGTTGTTTTATTACAATACTTCAAACACAGTTTTTTTGTTTTATATGTTCTCAGAATTCTTTTTTGTTCTTTGCTACAATATCAAAAAAGTACCACAGAAGAAGGAAAACATTAAGTATTCCATTTTTTAATAGGAATCAAGGAAGCTTTCTGGTTTAAGGCATTAAAATCATATACATTTTTCCTAAATTTATTCATGGCTTTGAATAACAAAAAGAAATCTCTAGATATAATAGGAGGATGTTTTTAATCTTTTGTGGGAAGGGATTTGCAGAGCTGACTACTCAAGGTAAAATATCTACTGGCAAAGTATATCAGTAAGAGCTTTATACATATAAATTTGTATAAAACCTTTGGGCTCTCCACAAGCTTCCAGATACCAGTTAGATATTACAATTGATGTCATTAAAATTTAATATAATTGTGTTAGGAGGAAAACAGGAAAAATATCCATGTAAGTAAATCATTGACACTGTAATCTAGTATTTAAAGAGAACTTAACAGGGGTTTAATAAAACAGATAAATATATCTTTTTACTTATATTCCAAAGTGTCATTTCAAAACCTTAATTTAAATATATTTGTACAAGTCAGGTAACCTCTTCAAAATATCCAGCATATATACTTATTTACCTAAATCATCTCATTTCTATCACAAAAAAATGTCAAAGCAAAATAGCTTGGTAAATGGAATTAAAACAATTACATAGTCTCTTGCAAATAAGGTATTTGCCTTATAGGCTGCAATAAGCTCTGCTTTCTGTCACTTTCAATGAGCAAGATGACATATTGTGAATCATTTTCTCTCTTGAAACTGAAATTGCCAATTTCAGCACGTATAATCGCAAATTGGTCTCATTATTAAAAAGTGTTCCTGATAGATGCATGGGTATTTATTTATAAATAACTCACTATAAACCACAGTTTACAACTTTTCCTTATGACGCAATCATGCTATATGTTAATTTTTAGAGCTTCCCCTCAAGAGTCTACCTGGAAGCAAAATCATTAAAACTATCTGTGAAAACCAGGAACTGCCCTGGTGGGGATGTTCTCCCACCATTAGGAGGAATAGAGCTTAGTTAAAGGTCTTCTGACGCTCAAAAACCAAGTGCCCATAATAAAAGAGCATGTCTGAGGCCCCCGTCGTCACTCTTTCTCCCATGTAATGACGTTTTATGCACAATTACTCACTTTTTTCCATCATCTTACAGACTCCAAAATTCACAGTATAGAAAGGACTGAACATCCTTTCAATGTCTTTATTATTCATAGTGTTCAGAGCATTGCAAGTGGTAATTTTAGTAGCCAAATTTGAAAAAGAATTGTAAATCAAATTTTTGTCTAATCTCCACAGTACTATGGAGAGATGCAAAATGGAAGGGGGAAAGAGTGGAATACATATACATATAGTGCTTGTACTTTTTTCCCTCTGCAGACTTTTCCAGTTTCTAGAGAGAATGGGGCTTTATATCGCTGAATAGATTGCTTTTTCATCTACTCATAATATCTAGCAAATGATAAGAATTCAAACATACATTTTACCAAATAAACAATATCACATGGTGCCGGGATACCATTTTGATAGTAAGTTAGCAAAAAAATTGCGTATAAACATACAAAATGGAGCTGGACATAAACTGGTTTTGATTGTACTGCTCCGTGTTACTGTATTCAGGGCAAAAGAATGCTAGCTCATTGAATTTTGTTGTTTGTTCAGAATGTTTCAATATAGAAATCATTAAAAAGATTAAAACCTGTTCTTAAATTAAATGGCTGGGATTCATGGTTAAGACTTATAAGTTGTGAATACCTAATCAAATTCTATTCTATTCTCTCTAACTAGTTTAGAATATCATAGAAAAAAACCTATGTTATCCATATTACAGTTAGATTTTTATCTCCATGAAAATGTATTTTATGAATTTTTAAAGTAATCTTCACCTTTATAGTTAAGGATAGTTTTATGACCAAATAGTCACAGTGATCTGAAATAAAATATTTTCTTAAATTATTATATCATATTTCCATATTTTGATACATTTAACTAATTTTAACTTAAAAATTAACATTGTTTATTGAAATTTTAATTTGTCTATTTTTCCCCAATCTAAACTTGTAAAGAAAACTGAGAGTTGAAAAACAATGCAACTTGGTGATTCTGTTCTATATCTTATCATCATATGTCCCATCAAAACTCTTTAACCCTGATACATGGATCTGATACCAACACTTCTAGTTACTAGGCAAATATATTTCTTGAAGAACACAGTAATTTTCATCATTAATACATATATTTGTCAATCAGATTTTTTTTTTGAGGAAGATCAGCCCTGAGCTAACATCCATTGCCAATCCTCCTCCTTTTTTTTTTTTTTTCCGTTTTTCTCCCCAAAGCCCCAGTAGATAGTTGTATGTCGTACTTGCACATCCTGCTAGTTGTCAATCAGATATTTTCAATTAACAGTTCAAGGACCATTGTCTTTAGTGTATGAAATGACCAAAAAACTCATAAGTCATGAGAACAAAAATACCTTGAATACCAACGTCTTATTTTATATGGAAGCATCTTATGAGAAAATCTCAGCGCATTTTCTTTTTCCCCATAGAGATCCTATTTACTAATTCCATACCCTGGTGCCTTCTTGTTAAACATTATTGTGGAGTGAAAGTTGCAACAGAAATGAATCTATTTACTTCATGATTATTTAAATGATACAGCCAAAACTTGTCTAAAGGGGAAACAAAATAGTGTGGCTGTGTTCTATAAATCTTTGGGGTGATATTGCAAGCCCAGTTTTGACTGGGCTGTTGGGATTCACGAAATGAGGTTAAGAGATTTGTAGAAGCTATAGAAATGTATTGAAATACATGATTGGATTAGTAGAGACTAAAATTTCAACGGGAGAAAAAAAGGACCTGAATTGCTTTATTTCACATTATACATGTATGCACAATACAATAAGCATACAGCACAATAAAATGCACAAATTTATATGTATATATAGCCTTATTTCATATACTATACATTTCTTAATCCTTGTTGTCTGAAGCACTTTCTTGATATTTAGTAGAGATAATTGACTGATTTTGAGTAAAATTACATTCTTCCTACCAGGGAAGAAATATATATACGTATATACAGACACACACATATATACACATATACATACATGCACACACACACATATACACATGTGCCACATAATGACATTTCAGTCAACGATGGACCAGATATACGACATAAGATTAGTACCATACAGCCTAGGTGTGTAGTAGGCTATACCATCTAGGTTGTGTAAGTACACTCTGTGATAATCACACATCAATGAAATCACCTAACTGACACATTTCTCAGAACGTATCCCCGTTGTTAAGCAATACATGACCATACATACACATATATACACACACACATTATTTTAGGGGAAACAAATATATTTTTTAAATATCTCTAAATACATATATTACAAACTAATATATATAAATGTGTACATAAAATAAATATGATATATTTAATGATGATGGTGGTCAAAAGCAACAGTAATTTACAAAAATTAGAATGTAGAACCAAAACCAAAACATATTCAGGTTTATTAAAATGCATCCTTGTGCGCCTACTGTAGAAATATTACCAATGACTTTATTGTTACAAATTTATAAGAATGGGAAAAATTTAGAGAACAGAAGTGGGAAGGGAGAGAGAGAGAGATGCTGAGGCAAAGAAACATAAACATTGGTGACCCAACCTGACAATACTTTCCTGAGGTTCAGGAAGCTTTTGCAGATAGTATTCAAAAAAGGCTTCCATGCAACAGCAGCAAATACACCATCAACAGCCACTTCAGACAGTTCAGATAGAGCTTCCCTCTGAGGATGGAAAGAAGTGATAAGTGGAATGCTGCTGTAAGCATCAGGACTTAGAAAGATTTCTCCACTTTATATATTGATGGCCAAGTTGAAAGAATGTGCAGCAAGGTGAGAATCTTGCTGGTGAAACAAAAAACCAAGGAAAGGCAGTCAATAAAAAGATGGGTAGCAGTGCAGTTGGACGATTAGAAACCTTGAAGTTAAATGGCATTTTGCAATTCATTGTGAAAGAAAGAACAAAAACCACTGAGACTGAACAAGAAGAATCTCAAAAGAATTCCCCATTTACAAATGTGCCTACCAAAAAATAGAACATATAAAAAGTAACAGGCTTTAGATCTGATTATACCTCATCTCAGCCTCCAGATGAAGATTGAAACATTGTTTAATGTGGTATAGACATTTTTTTTGGCATGTGTGTAAAAAATAAAGTTGATAACAGTTTACCTGTTCTTAAAATCTAAACATCTAGTATAGAGTCAAATTTTCCTTAAGTCAAAAAACAGTGTGTAATACTAATAAAGCTCTTTTAGAATTACTATCTTTACAAATAACTTTTCTAAACTGAGGATCAGATGAAGTGAAATGAAGGTGAATTTCATGATTCTGGAATTTCTCTTTTTTGCTCTGAATGATGGAAATAAACTGTGGCTTATTTATTTATGGAGGATGCATGTATGTATGTATTTATAATTTATTTGGAATATGTCAACAATGCTGTTTAAAAATATCTATAAGTATCACTCTTTGTAAATAAGTGGCTGAATTTCTCAGTTTGTTTTAACTTTCACGTGGTGGCCAAATTTGCTGCTTTGTGTTTTGATTATTTGGGGGGAGTTTGTGTTATTACCCAATCAATGAAATTGATCACACTAGCCACATATGGACAGAAAAAAACAATTAATATTCCCTTTTTTATTTCCTTGCAAAAACGTGGTCATACTCCACTTTCTCTTAACAGTGAAACATAATAAAAGATATGCCTCAAATATTCAATTCAATTAAGACAATGCACTTTGAAGCAGAATATTCTTCAAATTATAGCATGATAGCAACCCATAATTCTACCGGGAAAGGGCTGCTATTTAAAGAAACTTTGTGGTTTGAGAAATGACGATATGACAAAGAAACATACACAATTCTGAAGGGAACCAAGAGGACAGATGCTGCAGGCTATCTGAGCTTCTGTTAAATGTGAGAACCAAGGGGCATGAACTTACGCTAGAGAATGGCCTGGCACTAAAAAGTGCTTCCAACTCTTTTGCAATTGTCCTTTGTGGAATAAACAGCCCAGAAAAATATAACAAGCAGCATACACAACGAGAAGGTAAGCAAGTGGCTCTGGACAATGCAATGGGCAATTTAATGAGTAGAAATCCTCAGTGTTCTGTTTTAAGTAAGGATATGGTTGCTCCTAAAATCGGCATTTTCATTAAAGTTAAAAATTGTACCAATATTTTTAGGAGTTTAAAGTCATGCTATGAAAGGCCAAATATTCATCTATTAAAAATTTGTAGCTAAAGAAACACCTTTTGGAAATGACTAAGAAATCAAAAATGTTTCAATCTGGAAAAACGTTTTTACAACATAATTTTATAATTTTTGTAAAGCACTAGTACACTTTAGTCCCCAAATTTAATCCATCTGTTAAAAACGAAGTTCATTTCTTTAAATAGTCTGTTTTCAATCTCTTTCCTCTTAACAGGTATCTATCAAGCAGAGAATGTTAGAGAATTATTAAAAATAGGTATTAATCTTGCCCTCATGAAACACTTAGGAAGGCATCAGAATCACAATTTTATAGAATTGTTATAGCGAGAAAGCGCCTTAGAGCGAGCTCCCCTCATTCTGAAGACCTAGAATAGAGACGTGAAGTGATTTACCTCTAGTTTTGTGATCAGAGCACCCAGATTCCCAAATGATCATTCCTTCTCTTTTATTACATAGGATGAGGTTATATAAAGTGCTTAGCACACTGCCTGGCACAGAAGTAGCGCTTAATAACTGTTGGTAAAGCAATATAGAAAGCAATAGATGAAGATGCATATACACAAAGATGTACACACATGAATGCATGAACTTGGATGGTAAGAAGAGAGGCCGAGCAGAGGTATGGGGTAAGGCTAATGAGTTTGGGGCTGCTTTTCAAAAGTATTTAGACTTTCCTGTAAACCATTAAGCAAATGCTCTTTTTAGTTGTTCAACACTAACCTAGCTTGCAACTAATTCTTCCAGCCTGGTAAGAGCAGAATTTCCTTCAATGTCTACCTATTACTGTATATCAGACTAGGTGCCTCTCTGCAGAGGAGACCATGTCTTTCATCTTTGTATGCTGATCACCTCTCACATAATAGGTTCTCAACAAAAGATGCTCCGTAATGGATGAATCAAATGATAACAAATAGGCAATCATAAAGTAATAGGAAAATTCTTACTCAGGAAACTCAAATATGAAGTCAGAATGTGCTTTTCGCCAGGGAAGAAATACATGTTACTCTCCTCACTCCCTTACAAATGTTTTGCTTATGTTATTCATGATTGTTTTGGGATCCAAAACACATCTTCCAGTGCAAATGAACGTGTTTGTGGGCAGGTTCTCCCTGGTTTCTCATTAGCTATGGAGTGACCTAAAGGTTTTTAACCTTAAGGACTGAATTTTTCATTTGAATAGTTGTGTCCTGATCTCACTCCTGGTAGACTTCCCCTTGTTTGACTAACCAGCCTAGCTTGCCTGTCTGGGAGTATAGATGAGCAGGGAAAAAAGTCTAATTAAACTGATTTATACACACGTCTGGAAAATGGTAGAGTTAATGGCTGCAAACGATTTTCGATGCTTTAGTCAAGGAACCACTTTTTTTTTTTTTTTTAATTTTCAAAATGTGCCTATGGGAAGGAGGGAAACGAAGAGGCCTGTGAATTCAGCTCCTCATCGCCCTTTGTGGTAGCTGTTGAGCCAGTGTGTTAGTAGGAAGGAGAAAGGATAATAGGGCTGGTAATTGGCAGGGCTGTCCAACTACGCCTCTCCTTGCTCCCACCACTTGGCCCTGCCCAATTTATCTCTTCCATAGCCCCTTGATGCCTCCTCGCTTCACCAAACTTTTAAAAAGTTGCCCCCTGTATCTGGCGGCTTGTTATGTAAGGATTTTCATCAAAGCTTCAACCCGAATGTTCTTCCACTTGTTAAATTAATATTAAAACAAGAAAGGACCCCTAGTTTAAAGCATCTGTGTTGCCAGTGCCCCAGCTGGATGGCCACTGCCAATGGTAAGTGGTGAGGGAAAAATATAATTAAAACTTAACTTTCAAATAGATCTCATAGTTTATACCCAGTAAGAAGCTCTTTTCGCCACATGAACTTTCAGGTAGCTGTTCCGAACCAACTAGGTGCTGATTCCTTTTATGTGAAACCCTTAAGATAACTTTCAGATGGTCTTTTGCGGTTTAATTTATCATAAATTCTGGCACCATTTATCACTAAATGCAAAATGATGAAGAAATGGCTCTATTAAATCTGAATAACGACTGAATTAAAAAGCTGTTAAATGAATTGAAGCACAAAGTATTGTTAACAATATGTGGAAGTGTGTTTGGCTGGAATAAATTACTTTCACAGTCATCATTTGAAGAGTGTACCTTTGGAGAAATACGTTCAAAATTTCACATCTTGATTCCCTGACTAAATCCACATGCACTGCTAATGTACTTTTAAATTGACTTCACAGAAAATGTGAGAAAATGCCTGGTCTGAAATTCTTAGGTATCCAAACAAAATTCCTCTATTTCAAAAGTGAGGAAAAGAGGACTTTAAAATAGGCATGTAAAATATAACAGATTCCAATTAAGATATATTTTATTTTCCCACACAATCTTTCCATAAACTGCTTTAAAATATTTTCATGTAATCTGGCACACTAATTTTCCAACAACAACTCTCCCAAGACAAATATTTTAGCATAGCCTATACATGGCATTTTTAAAAACAAGAGTAATAATAGGATTGGCTCAAACACCTAATGGATTGATTTTTATTCTGAGAAATTAGTTGGTAATTATAAACAGAACGATTGTTAAAATGAAGGTTCTATCACACAATCTGTATGCATTTATATTCTGAATAGCATTAAGTAAACAGGCTTAAATAGCAAGACATTTATCAGTTTCAGAATATAACGTCTGGATTCTAGACTTTTACAAAAAACACTCCTAGGATCTGAGCTGATTGAGCACTGTTCCCCAGATATGTCCCCTTGCAGTGTCTTAGCAGATAGTGAGGTGTTCTTAATCCTTACCCACATGAGGGCATTTTCTAATGTCTTTAATTATCACCCTGGTATTGTGATTAGAAACAAAGACTTTTTAATAACAGCATCCTATTGCATGTTTAGAAATATTTCAGTGTGAAATCTTTAAGAAAGAGGATTTGTGAATGAACTTAATTAGCCCTGTTAAAAACATCCAGCAGACAGCAATCTCATGACCACAGAGGAGGCTGTGTCGTGGCATGGGGGCAGGTTCCTTGGAGAGACTCTTTATGAAAAGCAAAGGTATTATTGTGCAAGAAAGCACAAGCTTTATTTATATGTTTACCAAACACAATATCTGGTTTATAGAAAGCAGTTTATTCAACCATTCTTAAAGCCAAACAGATTATGTTGTTTTACTGAGCTTAAAAAAATATCTATGGACACAATGCTAATTTACACACATACACACACACAAAGGCACATTCTTGAATTCCAAGGTGATATAGACATATTTTGTCTTTGTTTTTCTCTTTTTTTTAAGGAAGCTATATAACTCTGTTGAAAAGAAAACACATATCAATAATGTCTATTTATACAACATGGATTCTTTCCTTCTATTTTTTTCCATGCACCGTTCTTTGCCCTCCATTCTGCCAGCCCATCCACCCCAGGAAAGGAGCTTGAAAGTCTCTAGGTTATTATGTGGAGTGGAACAGAGAGAGAAAGAGAAGGAAAGACCACAGAAATTAGAAGATTGAGTGGTTGGAGAGAATACTTAGCTTCTGAGTGAAAGGAGAGTAGATCTAAGAGCTGTGAGAGATTCTAAGTAGGCTTTGGTGGCCGTTGGCTTGTGAGATCCTGGGGGACTTTGAATCTGGCACCCACATCATTTTCTCCTCTCCAATTTGATTTTCCCTGCGTGTGCTTTCTGCTTGGCATGTGGCCTTTAAGTCTACAAAGCTAGGAAGCCTCAGGGGACAGCCCAGAGCAGAGGAAGCTATTGAGTCGGCTACTAAGCTTAAAACTCCTTGTTTGCTTGTTTTCTTAGATTTTGATTGTAGCTTCTTTGTCCTAGTTTAATTAAAAAAAAAAAAAAAAGCAGGTCAGGATTTAGGGATAGTAATCTATCCAGGATTAAAAATTATGCATTTGGCTGAGTCTTCCTTGTGCTGTGATGCCGAGTCCGTGTGTTTAAGATGAAGGATCCTTTAAGCATAGATATTAAGGAACCTAATTAAAGGACGCAATCCAAACTAGAACCCTGGAAGTCATCTCCTATTTTTCCCTTATAGTCATCCACCCAGTGGTAGGAAAAATTCTAAAGATACACCATCCCCTTTCCCCCAAGATTCCTGTCCCCTGGCTATTAAGTGGAACACAATTCTAGGAACTTCTGTGAAGGGACATTGCAAATAGAACTAAGGTTATTATTCAGCTGATCTTAAAATTATCCAGGTGGAACCGATGTAATCACATGAGCCCTTAAATACGGAAGAGGAAGGCAGAAGAATCAGAGAAATAAGGCAGTGGAAGAAGAATCCAACGTGCCATTGCTGGTTCTGAGATTCAGGGGACTACGTGGAAGGACCAGAAGGAGGCTCGAGGAGCTCAGGGCCATCCCCAGATGACAGCCAGTGAGAAAACGGGGACCTTAGTCCTGCAACCACATGGGGCAGCGTTTAGTGAACCACCTAAATGAGCCTGGAAACAATTCTCTCCTAGAGCCTCCAGCCCTGCCAACACCTTGATTTCAGCCTTATAAGACTAGAATCAAAGAACCCAGCTGAGCCCCCTGAACTTCTGACCTACAAAACTGTGAGATAATAAATGGGTTTGATTTAACTGCCAAACTTGTGGTAATTTGTTATGGCAGCAACAACAAACTAATATACTCCTTCATCTGTTCTGACATTAAGTCCTATCTATCCTGTCTCCCTAATGTCTGGAATCTGTCCCTTCCCCTCTGTGCTCATCACCACTATACCATGAAACCCTCATCACTCCTTCCTGGCGTTACCAAATACTCCTAATGGGTTCCCCTTTTTATCTTTCTTTATCATCATTTATTGACCTTCGTGCTGTAGGGAGGATTTTTTTGAAACAAAAATCTATGGTTTTTATATCAAGATGGTTGATTTGCTACACACAACAACCTCTTTCCCCTTCAAGATCCAATTAAGATAATATCATATAAAATTTTAAAGTCATAAACCCATAATTTATAAAAAAAAAAATGGGAGGCAAGTCTATGAGTGGATAAAAAATTTTTCCACGTTCTGGAAAGTGGAAAGCAGATACACGACTGGCAACTCATGAAGCAAGACAAACAAAATCACTGCTTAAATTCTTGCAGAGGGTACTGCAGCCAAAGAGGGAGCCCACAAACCCAGCAAAACTCCAAAGAAACTTGGGATTTGAAAGGGCAAAGTATCTGAGGATGGAAAATGAGCAATGGGTTGAAATCAGGGGGCCTAATGAAAAGTCAATAAACATAACAATTGAATTCCCACTTCTTCTCTCACCTCTGTACACAGAATTGCAGCAGCCAGATGTTTAATTCCCAGGGAAAAAAACAAACAATAAGAACAAAACCAATGTTCTACTTAAAAAAAGTTAGCAAATTACCTATGGAGGCTAGAGTAGCTGATGCCATCTGGAGGGCACAGAACAAAAGCATTTCCACTCTGGGCTGCAGGTGAGTGCAATAACTAACTCATTGACAACTCCCCATGTAGGAAAGTCTACCGGTGGACAGGCAGATTTTCTCCCATTTCATTCTTAAATATGAATAATCTACTAAGGATCACCAGACATTTGATGAAATTCTACAATATGGAAGAGAAATTTCACAGGAAACAGAGATAACTCAATGAATACAAGATTCTGTTTAAGCTCTAAATAGCATAACCAGAAAGATTTAAGAAGATATTACAACCATAAAAAAAAAGACATGATGCTATGACAAGAAAAGGAATCTTAGAGCACAAGGAAGAAACTTTAGGGACTAAAATTCTGATTACCAAAATAAAAAATTTTGCAGATGGGTTTGAGGAGAAAAATCAGTAGTCCAGAAGTTGAATAACAGAAATCAGAAAACATGAGAAAAAATATTTTAAACATGTAGAAGATTCATCTAGAAATTCTATAATCACGTTATGAGGAATTCCAGAAAGTTGTAACAGTGGAAATAAGAAGTGATTAAATAACTAGCAAAGAATTTCTCAGGGCCAAAGGGCACAAGTATTTAAACTGAAAATGTCCAGCACAACTAATGAGAAAGAAGCAGAACCAGACATATTATCATGAACTTTCTAAATGCAGAGTGAAAATACTTGGAAACCTCTAGAAAGAAGAATAGGTCTCTTAATAAGAATCAGGCTGGCATCAGAGTTACCATCTTCAACAATGGATATTAGGAGAAAGAAAACACAACTTCAATGATCTCTGGAAAAATAAATTTCAACTTAGAATTCTATATACGGAAAAATTATAATTAAAATGTGAGGGTAGAAATAACTAAAATTTCTGACATGGAAGAATTCACCTAGTTTACCTCTCATACTCTTTCTTCTGAAATTATTTAAGATTTATTCTACTGAAATAAAAGTGAAAAATACAAAAAAAAAGATAAGCTGTATTCAGGAAACAATGAGGGCAAGTTAGGAGAGCAGTAAAGAGAAGTTGTAAGGTGAAAGCTGTGCCTAGGCCTAGAGAGAATCCAGTTTAGATGGGATATGAAGGAGGGAGATTTCTGAGATTTTATATTATTATCAATCCATTGGAAGTCCTTAAATATGGATTAAAAACTCGTTAAGTATGCCAAAAATGCATGAAAAAGGAAGGCACTAAGAAACTCAGAGAAAAAAAGTTGTTCAATAAAGATAGTATAACTGAATAAAATTTGTAGATTAGCTAATAATAATATACCAATATTAATTTCTTAGTTTTGATCATTGTACTATGGGCATGCAAGATGTCAACAATAGGGGAAGCAGGGTAAAGTGTGGACAGGAATTTTCCATACTATTTTTGTAACTTTTCTCTAAGTCTAAAATTAATTCAACAAAAAATTTTTAAAAATAGAAGCAAAAAAGATAGGATACTTGTATGCCACTTGAATGTACAGTGAACAACAATCACACAGTCAAGACATAAACAATGAAAAATGGTGGAGTAACAGCATAAAGCACTTAGTAATTTAGCGTGTGGTATGATTTTGGTTTTGTCTGCATCAAAAACAGTGTCACTTGAGTGAAACATTGCCAAGGTAGATGGTCAAAATGCCAAATATAAAAATCTTTAGCTATAGTTCCTACCAGGACTCATCTCAGAAAATTGTCTACTGTTTGGGAATGGAATTAAGCAAAGCGTTTACTTAAAAACTCAGCAACTAAGAGAGAGGTGTGGAAATTGGTGAGAGTGTGGCTGGCCAGGTAGATATTTACCTTCTTCAGAGTGGTTGAGGCAAAGTCAATGACAATCTGTTGGAGCTTCTAATCATGATTAAGGCCTTCAAGATTGCGACAGCCAACTAGGTCACTATATTTGTCCCACACTTCCCTTGGGCCTGGCAGAATAAGAAAAAATAAGAGCCAAGCCCTAATCTTGACCAAACTTGCTGCAAATATGTTATGCATGGCAAACGCTGACCATACCATCCTCATGATGTGCGTTTTTCTAAGATTCAGAGCTTGTTGACATCCCGATGAATAACTTGTATGTCATGCCAGCTGATCTAAAGGATGAAGAATAATATCTTTGAGTGAAGCAATTATTTTCTCACTTAATGCTCATGGAGCTAAGAAAGTGACCTCCAGCGAGGTATATATAAAATATACACATATACTTCTATATGTGTATATAAAATTATGTACTATTTATAAAAATATATAAATATATATATGTACACAAAAGGTTAAAATCACAATATCTGCCACCTATCCAATAAAAAAATTACCAGGCATGCAAAAAGAAGAAAAACACAACATAACAAGTAGAAAAATCAGTAAACCAAACTGCCTTTGAAATGACACAGCACATATAATTAGTAGGCAAGGACATTTAAAAAATACTAAAACTGTATTCCGTATATTCAACAAGCTAGAAGAAAGATTGAACATGTTAAGTAGAGGCATGGATGATATCTAAAAGACCAAAATCAAACCCCTAGAAATAGAAATTACAATGCCTGAAGTAAAAAATACACTGTTGAGTAGTTTCCTTCAAATCATCAAGAAATGAAAAATCATGTGAAATATCACTATCAGAAATAATCAGAGTTAACATGGTGAAACATCTTTTGCTAGTAATGACACAATACGCATATACATGTGTACATATGTGCAAGTAATTCTCCATAAAGTGGTTCATACAATACATTTAAATAGCATCAAACTTAGCAATGTAAAAATAAGTGAAAAGATGGCAGAAGTTCAAAACTAAGGAGTCAAGAAGGAAGGAAAACTATGCAAGCTAATCCCTTCTCGAGGAAATCAGCGTATGCTACTACTGTTGAATGAACACACACACACACGGATACACACAAATACAAACATACTGTTTAAAATTGTAGTGGAAAGCTGTTACCAAAAATAGTGATGCATCAGCACTGGTAGAAGGTAGGAAAGAAAGTAGGGGTGATAAAAGTAATCTTCATCCATTATAGCAGGTAGTAATCAATAATATCTAAGAGAGATGGATCAAGAAATAGATCTATTAAATATATTATTTGGAAGCATATAGCAAGCATTATAAAAATGGAAAACAGGAAGAGGTGTAAGAGATTCCCTCTAGGGAGTAGATAGAGATGATGCAAATTAAATATCTAACCTAAACAAAAGGCACTACAACACTGTCTAAAATCAACTATGCTGCTGGTGCACAAAAAGTAAACAATGTAGGGGCGGGCCTCATGGCCGAGCAGTGTGGCATGCTCTGCTTCGCCATCCCAGGTTCGAGAGTTCTGATCCCGGTCGCTGACCTAAACATCTCATCAGCCATGCTGTGGTGGCATCCCACATACAAACAATAGAGGAAGAGTGACACAGATGTTAGCTTGGAGCTAATCTTCCTCAAGCAAAAAAGAGGAAGATTGGCACCAGATGTTAGCTCAGGGCGAATCTTCCTTAGCAACAACAACAACAAAAATTAAACAATGTATATTTTTAAATTTTTTTCAACTTTTAGAATAAGTCCATGGACAATACAGTGAAGATTTAATTAGTTTTTATTTTAGCTATTTTAATGTTTCTATGTATGAATTCAAAATAATAATGTTGTCACTCCTTTTCCACTGTGTACCTAGAATTTTGTTCTCTTGACGAAATGCTTTGGACAGTGGTGACAACCAGTATTGTTCCTGAGTTGCAGCAAAAACTTTTACTCTTCCCTTCATGCACAAGCATGATATTGAGGTGGTGAGGGGAGGGGAGTGAATGAAGATGCCACCTATTTTAATAAGGGTTTTTGTCAGGAATAAAGTAGAATTTTATCATTTATTTGCTTCATAAAAATAATGTAATTGCTGGAAAGAACTGTTATAATGTCATAAATAATAAGCTGAGAAATTATTGATGATTATCTTTATTCTTCAACATTTTGTTGTCTATTAGTCCTTCTGAAGCAGCCAATCAGAAAGCCCTCCTTCTGAAGTTAGGGACTCGATGTTATATAATGAAGACTAACGCCCAAGGAGACTTATAATTAAGCTTTAGTTCTTTAAGCTGAGTATTGGCATATTGGACACGTGACCTAGGAGTGCAAATCTCTAAATGGTTACAAGTCAGCTTAAAATTAATTTCCCACTAAGATGAATGGGAGTTTTTAAACATGACACCTGGGTTAATGCTATTGTTTTGTAGCCCTGCAGACTCAAACAAGAGAGTTGGTAACAGCTCCATCAGAGGAAGGAGCTTATCAATACAATCAAAGGAGATTCATTAACTTCTAAAGAAACATTAGGTTTGCCTTGTTAATGTTGTGAAAAATGCTGCAAAACCATTTATTAAAAAAATTTCTACTATTGTTTCTTTAAAGAAGAATAATATACCTGTCAGAAAATATTTTTTGTTTATAATTCCTATCTTTCATAAAATGATTTGAGGAAAAGTTTTGAAATGACATATTACTATAAGATTAATAAAGGCAAAACAAGGAACTGATGAGAAGGGAAGGAAGGGGAAATACATATACCAATGTATATTAACACTGTAATTTGCATAAATTTTAATTCTGAGCTCCCATGAAGCAAGGGCAAAAAGGGAAATATATTGATTACATATAACACAGAAGAATGTTAAGTTTTTAGGAAAAAAAAATTTTTTGGCATTAAATTCTAAGAGAAATTTCTTATATGAGACCTTATAAGGTGGCATTGACAATGATTTATGACAAATGTGGAAACAATTTTTAGGTTCTTTCTTATTAAGAACCACATAAAAGTCAAAGAAAACATTAAACTTCAAGTAAGGGAAGGTGATTTTGTAGACTAAGTTAAAGTACAACTTTAGTTAATGTACAAATTTAATTTTCTAGTAAACTAACTTTATGCAGAAATAGAATTTAGAATGACTCGTGTTGAATGGCAAATAAATATGTTTAATATGTTATTTTGTACTATATCTATTGATTCTGGTTTTGAAGAATCCCAGAGATCTACCAAACCATTTAAATTGTGTAATTATCTTCTTCCACCACCATTTTAAGCATCTCTGGTATTCAAGGTATCACTAGTGCCAGGGGACATAAAAGTAGAAGACATAGTTCATTGCAGATTCAGTCAACATAAAAATACCAAGATGTGTGTGTCCATACATATAGGCACTCACAGGGATGGCTAGATAGGCAGATGGAGGAAGGGTCAGGGGAGCAATGTCCCACATCTAGAAGTAATTGTCTCTGGGATATTTACTATTTCACAATATTAAACTTATCCTTTAGATAAACTTACAGGAGATTTTGCTTTTTAACACAAGGAATGTTATTATAAGCTACATTCTATTAGGCACTATGGGGTCAATGACCCCTCACGACTGAGGTTCCCCTGACTTACTTGAGAAATTCTAACTTAAGTGAAAATAAACTCAAAAGAATTTGTTCTGGTTTTTTTTTTCCTGCGCTTACCTATCAGTATACCAGCCAATAAAAGCCAAAATTGTGTTAATACTAGCTCAAGTCACAATTATGGAAGCAGAAAAAATCAATTAAATGTTTCCGTAATTATTGCTATTTAACTCTGAAGGCCATTCCCCTTACTCCATGTTAACTGCTATACTTCCAAGCTTCCCTAATCTGGGGTGGGTTGAGGAGACAGCATGTGTCATGGCGCTCAAGGCCAGCTAGAGTCAGAGTTCCGCCTACTGTTCCCAAGTTTCTACAGTTTCACCCCTGATAGGCTTGTTTCTAACAGAATCTCTCAAAGAGTTTTACCTTAACTTGTTCAGTGATTAGCCTTTTCCCCAAATTAAGTCTTAAAATGAACCTTACACCCTAACTCATCCATTTCCAAATCTTCCTGGGTATGTGCCATCTTTGTGCGATAGCTAAATTATCTCATAAAATTCCTGACATTTTTGTCCCTGATCAGAAGGATTAGACTAAATGAGTTTCAGGAATTTAGAGATGGGGGACCATAATCTCTGGGTTTTAATGGAGAAAGTTAAAGAACAGAAGATTAATTAGCAAGGCACGAGGTTAGAACAAACACCTGAGGAGTAATATATTGAGGGAGGCCAAACGGATGAGGGTTCATGTTGTAATTAACATGTATATTGGGTTGAAAGCTATTTATAAAGCTATAGAAGCCTACCAAAGGGACATAGGACATAAAATAGGCTGCTCCTCTTCCTCCTGAAACAGGGAAAACTAAATGGGATCACACTTGGAACACAGACTATAAATACTCGAAAAAAAGAAGGTAATATGAGAGATGCAGTAAGCATAAGACGTTGGCAGTAAACCTTTATCAGAATTAGAATGAGTGTCATTATGGAAGAATTAATTCAGGAAAAATCCACAAGTCGTGAAATCAAGCACTCATTTATAGAAGTAAATCTATTCTAAGCAATAAGTTGACAATGGCATGTTGAGGTGAGCAGGGTGTGCTCTGAAAAATATGACCAATTAGGTATCCAAATCAATATACGTTTTAACATATGTTTTCCTTTTCTGAGTTGTCTTAGATTGCCTTAGAAGTAGACTCTGAGCAAAGATTTGAGTGCAAGCTTTTTATTTGGGAAATATAGGAAGTGATGGCAGGAAGAGGGGCAGTGAGACTGGACAGGAGGGGCAGCCAATACATGGGACATCATGAAAACCAGTAAAACAGTGAGTGAGGCAGTGAGCACCGAAGCTTAACCCCAAGAGAAAGCTATGGGAAACAACACACACACACACACACACACACACACCCCTTAGAGTTGTCATACATGTGGGGCAAAGGAGCTGCAGTATTTATACACCAATTCCATCAGTCATTGGTTGAGGAGTATTAATTCCCTGGTACTCCAGCCTGCCTTCCCTGGGGTATAGCCTCACAACAAGCACTCCAGCCTATTGGTAGTTGGAAGTCATTAAGGATTCCTGAAGAGATAAGATACTAGGGATACCAGCAGGGCATAGACAGCATCCCCTACGCTGAGGAAAGCACTATTTTTAACAGAAGGAGATGAATAACATGGATCCTTGAAATAAATCATCAACAATATCTCAGCAGGGGCCAGCCCGGTGGCGCAAGCGGTTAAGTGCGCGTGTTCTGCTTCGGTGGCCTGGGGTTCGCAGGTTCAGATCCCGGGAGTGCACTGACACATTGCTAGCTAAGCCATGCCGTGGCAGTGTCCCATATAAAGGACAGGAAGATGGGCATGGATGTTAGCCCAGGGCCACTCTTCCTCAAGAAAAAAGGGGAGGATTGGCATTGGATGTTAGCTCAGGGCTAGTCCTCCTCACACACACACAAAAAAGAATATCTCAGCATATGTTCAGCATTGTCCCATTTGTGATTGTCTTTAACACGTCACTGTCACACTGAGGGAAGTATCCAACTAATGTTTAAGATGATCCAACTCAGTCCTCTTGCTCTGATTTCCTATTTCCCATAATTGATTTGACATTCCATATGCACTTGATGACAGGTTAGGAGGACTCAGTATTCTAGTCATGGTCAAAGTTTTTTCCTTATTGTATATGAACATGCAGGTATGCTGGATGATACCTCCCTCTCTTTGATTTTGTTTAATTCCAGTTGGTTACTCTGAGCCTAAACATCTCTGGAGCTCTTACTAATCTAATGTCTAGATTTGCTTCTGAGGATCGGAGCCCAGAACATGGGGATTCTACTGAGGATTTATTATACTTACGGTAATTTGTACAGATAAAACACAGCCTGGTGAGGACATGTGGAACAGAGTAGTTTTCAGGGGGTGTGGGTGTATTTGTACATGCACAGACACTCACATCCAAATCCATTAATTTTTTGTTAATGTTGGGATAGACTATCTTTTTTATGAACCTCAGTGGCCATTCATTACAAGTTTACTTGAAACCACCTTAGGTATTCTGTTGTCGCTGTGATATGGACATCACCATAACCAGTATATGTAGACTATGAAGATTATGTTGCCTATATTATCCAAGAGATAAATATTTTAATGTCATTCTGAAGTGGTCTTGTGTTTCTCTTTTTGTTTCAATCAATGTAAAAACTCACATGAATCTTCCAAGAGAATTTACGAGTGCTTTCAGATCTTTAGATTTTCCCTCCAATGTTACAGGTGATAAAATACATACCTAAGGAACTGATGGTTAACATTTGAATTATCACCAGTATTAATAATCTTCATTTGAATGCCTTTATATAAGATATTAAAATATTAGGAATTTAAAATGTTTAGGACCTTGGTTCCAGATGTTTCTGAATCTTTGAAAAGGGAATATAAATTGTAAGACGCAAATTCCATTCTCTCTTTCTGTCTTCTGGTGTAGTTAAAAGACTAAAGACTTAAGGGATTGAAGTGGCAGTAGATAGAAATACCCTAGGACCTAATATCACAGGTATTTCAACAGAATATTTGAGGCTGGAGGGGAAGGTAGGGTAGGTAATGAAGAGATGAATTTCACCGGACACCAGGTGTCAGATGTAAAAAAAGAATAAGAGAAAGTTGCCCATGAGTTCTAATTTCTCTTCTTTCCCTAGCTGTTATCTTTTGGGGGCTCAGTATCACATCTATAAAATGGACATGATCGTGATTTACATGAAAGTAGTAGACTCGACTAGTTGATAATTTCCAGTGTTTTCTAGACCAAAGATTCAATAATAATCAGAAAATAGAGTTAATTGACCTCCACAGAAAGTTAAAAAATACTTAGTATTCATTGGAATTTTGAATAAAGAAATTAATTCAAAAATTTTAAATGAAAAACCGTGCTATGCTCAATAGATAATGTTGGTCTCTGATAATAAGAAGAGAAGCAAAGGAGATTGGACGCCAAATATATTAAAATTATCATAATTGAATAACCTCCTTGTTACTATATAGCCATTAAAAATCATGCAGAGCATGTAACATTTTTATTGGCTTGGAATTTAGCCATTGCTCCTATTTTTAATTTTAATGACTGTGTTTTAACTCTTCCTATAAGGCCCAGAGAACTCCTGTTTCTTTTCCATAACAGGAACATTCCATGAGTAAAATTAGGAGAGGTGTCCTTGGCAAATCCATAGTTGAGGAAAAGTGGCCTTCAGATGATCTAATCATTTCTTGAGTTTGGTTTGATAGATGAAATTAAAGAAGAACATAGCTCTTGGGGAAATCTTCTTGGATTAAAGATTATTCATAAAGCACATAATCATTCACTTCTATGTATTATAGAGCATATATTATAGCATATAGATTAAAAATGTATTCTGTGTAGACATGGAAGATTACCTTGTCTGAGAATCAGAAAAAACAGAATGTGGTCATGAGCAATATGCATTATCTCATGTGCAGAAACCATTCCTAAGCAATGGTTTATTTAGATAGAAAACAGAATTGGAAAAGTTATAAGGAAATCAAGCATTAATTGCAAACATTTATTAAAGCTCTACGACATGCTAGAAATTGTGCCAAGTGCTGAAATACAGAGAGGAATATGATTCAGCCCTTGCCTTCTTGGAACACGCATCTGAGCTGGGGAGACAGGCAAACAAGAACAGTGATATAATGTGCTAAATGCAACGAGGGAGATTTATACCAAATTGTAAGGATGCAAATGTCTCTCCTAGTCCCTTCAAACATGAGTACACCCAGATCTTTCATGAACGATGGCAGCCTTTCTGTTTCCAAGGGATTTCAGAAAAGGGCAGCCAGGATGGGGTTGGTCCATAGTCTCCCTCAGAAATGGATTCCCATATTAAATGTGCTCCATTGACAGGTTAGTTTTCTTTGTATTCCTTGGGGATCATTTTCTTTCTCAACAGGGGAGTTGATTCAGTGATCTAATTAATAGCACATTTTCATGTTGGAAACGATAAGTACAATGGTTGCCAACTAAGAGATGTAATTTGGCAGCAATGCACAAGAGATCATGATCTTCAAATTATGTTACTTCTTTGAATTAGTTAGAAGACAATGGTAATAAATGAAGGTCTAAGTATAAGGCCTAACTGCCACCTTCAAGAATGCAGAATTAAACATAAAATCTAGGTTGCTATTTTGTCCCACGTATATCAGAACTGGGTTAATTGAACAAATTATTTTTAAGGTTTTTCTATTACAAATAGGATCCCAAAGTAGAGTAATAGTGCAAAACCTACTAACTTGTTTATAATAAAATCATCCTTGCAGAAAATTTATTTTAAAATTTTGGAAAACAAATATTTGAAACAATACATTCTCAGAATCTGCTAAAAATTTGCACTGGTTATGTATAATACTCCTTTCTCCTGTTGATAGTCTCTCTCTTTTTTCAAGTTCCTTACCTAAAACAAGATCACAATAGTTGTTTATGAATATCACACAGAATTGGGAATAATATCCTCCTGTTTTCAATTTCCTCTCATCACCTCATTGCAAAATATAAAAATCTCATTGGTTGATGTATTACCCATTTTACAGTGAATAGCCTTGCCTTGATATGACATTCCAGATTGGTAGCTTTATTCAAACATATCATACAGTTTCAGTAAAATGGAACAATCTAAAATTAAATGATATTCTCCTCTATAAATAATATGTATATGCTGTTATACTCTCATTTGGCAAAAATATCAATTTGTTCCCGATAATTCTGTTAATTAGAATGTTTATTTCCTCAGCCAAGGCAGATGTGGCTTTTTTTTTCACCTTAACAGCTCATATTTCATTTATGAGTGCAATTATCTGAATGTTGTCAATTGTCATTTAAAATTATTATTTATACAATGAACGGTCTTATCTCCCTAAATATATTATAAGCTCTTTCAAGACAGGAATTAGGTGTTAGAACCACCAGCACCTAGCCTAGATGTTTACTTACAGTCAGTGCAAAGACAAATATTTAACTATGATGATAACTAAAAAGAAATTAAGATTATTATGAATAAGATCCCTTCTTTTAAGAATCATAGGAGCTCAGTGAAACAGGTCCAGATGTGTTTATTATGAGCGAAACTGGGTCGTTAATCTGAAGATATCTAACCAATAACATTAATTAAGTATCTAAATATCTTACTGAGGTATAATTACCTACACTTTATAGAGAAGGGAAAGAGGCAGATGGCAATAATGTACCGGGACCTCCTCAGATACTTGTGTTGCACTGTAATAATGTGGAAACCAAGCATCCTGTCTGGAAGGAAATGTCTACATCACCTATTTTGGCCTGCCTCTAGTGTTGGCTGTATGATAGCCTAGATAAAATGACATTCTTTCAAGATTATATTTTTCCTTTCTAATGGCATAGAACATGAGTTAAGAGTGTTATCTATTGAGTCAATCAGATTTAGACTCAAAATCCTGTTCTACTACTTACTAGCTGTAAGACCTGAGCAAATTACTATCCCTTTCCACACTTCAGTTCCCTCATCTGTAAAATGGGGAAAACAATAACCGTGCCTGCCTCAATAGGTTCTTGGGAAGATTAAAAGAAATCACGTGCAAAAAACACCTGGAACGTGAGTCACGGTCAAGAAATGGCAATTAATAGCAGCACAAGCACATCAAAGCCGCTTTCTTTCTAGAATTGTATTTGTGTCTGACGTGTATCTGCAGGTTGTGTTCAGAGAACATTTTAGAAAATCTAATTCTTCTCCAGATGCCTTGCTTCACTGCTGGCACTGAATGAACTGCAAAGCCTGATGAAAAGGAAAAAGGTTCTCAATTTCTATGGACTCCATTTTCTTCCATTTAAAATGATGTACTAAATTTAGACAACGTTTATGATCCCATCTCTGAATATACTCATGTACTCAGAGTATTCATGAGTATTCTCCACCACCCTCTTCTGAGCTGTCTCTCTGATGTTATTTTTGTGCTCAGTGTCATTAATATGATTATTAGCCAATATTTATTGAGTGTTTACTCTGCACCGGACAGTGGTGTAGGTGTTTTACATAGATTCTCTCATTTAATCCTAATAATCACCTTATTTCATGGATCAGAAAACAGAGGCTCAAGAATGTTAATTAACTTGCCTAAGCTCAAACGTGTAAGAAGCACATGACAAATTGAAATGTAAGTTTTTATGACTCCAAAACCACTGTACTTTCTCTCCCTAATAAATTATGTTTCTCAATCAAATGCTTTCTGTTTTAACTTCTGACCATCAAATGTGCTTCACCTTAAAATTGAGGAGCATTTCTATTACCTCACAGTATCAGCTGTCAAGATCTTGTGTGTGTGTGTTTAACCTAATGTCCTAAATCTATCCTAACCATAAAAATCTAGTTCAAATCGATTGTGATACAGAATAGTCCTAGGGACTAATCAATAAAAACCATATGCACCAAAAGAAAAGAATGAAAATATTTTAAGAACTTGATATAGTGAAAGAACTCCAGCCTGTCCTCATTAAATTAGACCTATGGTTATTTTTCTCATAGAAAAACTGAGAGACATCATATGAAAGTCTGTTGTATACATTTTCTTCAAAATTTAAAAAATACCTCTTCTCTGTACTTTCATTTCTTGTGGCAATACAATTTAGGCTTCACATTTAAGGATTAATCTAAATCTATTTTGAATTTATTTGAACTTTCAGCATTACAGCAGTAAATTCCTTAAATTTCCTCCCAACCTATGTGTTTACACTTCCTTTTACCTTTTCTACATTTATTTCTCTTAGGCTTCAAGGGGCACACTCCTTTCTCTTTCTCTTCCTTAAAAGGGTTTGTAGCTTTCAATCACTTTTTAGCCTTTCTCTTTGCGTTGTTTAATGTGCACTAATCTGCTTTAGGTCGTCTCCCAATTCATAGCCTCAGTGGCTCACTTCCATTGATGATTTATGCTATTCTTCCCTGTGCCTCTTAGGATTCCATTATATCTTTCTTGAGGTGTACTAACAACAATTGCAAGTGGCACCTCAGATGATAAGCACCAGGATCTTGTACAATTGGATTTTATTTTTTGTTTCCAATGCGCTTCTATATTATAGTCAACAGTCTATTCGACTTTTTAATCACAGTAATATATTAAATTTGATTTTTAACAGAATCTTAATAACTCTTGAGTATCACTATGAGCCCAGAATCCTATAAATATAGTTTGGATTATTTTACTCTAATTTTACATTGCACTTGTCCATATTGAAATACTTTTATCATCTTACCATTCACTTGGACATTCTTATAAGAACGCCCTGAAATTTATATCTATTGACTTACCTGATTGTTATCTATTGGATAAAATCCTCTCATCAGATCATATTAAATAGTTAAATAAGACTATTGCTAGGTCTTAAATATCAGCAAAACTTCTTCACTAACTCCCCCAGACCTTTAAATTCCCAAGCATAAGAAGCTCAAGGAAGCAGAGACAATGTGTGACATAAGCCAAATTTCCAGCCTGCCTGTTTCATTTTAGTTTACATACAAATGGAACTTGGAAATGAGCAGCTCTAGTAACTATCAAATAATTCCCAAACCCAGGCTCAGTCCAAGAGCTTGAGAGCATAATATTATCAAAGGTTTATGAATCAGCTTGGACTTTTCTCCACACTGACCCCTACTTACCCTCTGCCCTTCACTTCTGGGCAAAGATAAATTCTGCTTTTCACATAACATTTTATTATTTGTAATAACAACAATATTGTCACAAAATATTAAATCACAGTAGCTAGGGTTATTTTCATGTTTGGCCCTACAGCTTATTAGCAGGGAAAAAAAGCAACTTAAGGGAACTAAACACTGATACTGAAAAATTAATTTGTAATAATTACACTTTTCATTTACAAAGCTCTTTATATTTTATAACATACTTTCAAAAATATGATCTCAGGATGGTTCAGAACGCAGACAGCTTGAGTTGGAAAGCTGGCTCCATGGCTCATGTTCTGTGTGGCCCTATTATTTAACACATTTCGGTTTCCTCATCTGTAAAAAAACTCTGATGGTCACTGTACAGATATCAAAGGTTATCAAGATTCAATGAGTTAATGTTTATAAAATGCTTGGAACTGTGCCTGGCATGTAGAAAGTACTATATAATTGGAAAAAAAAGGAAAAGAAAAAAGAAACTAAAAGAATAATACTTGTTTTAACACTTTAAGGCAGATGTCATCATTGCCTTTCCAGAGCTAAGGATTTGCACATCAGGATGATAAAGGACAGGCCCAACCTCATATGAGTACTAAGGATTATAATTCTGATTCAAATCCAACTATTCTAGTCTAGTCAAGTCTAGTTTCCATTTTTTCTTCACAGCCATTAAATTCTGTCAATTAAATCTTCAGATTACGCATATCTAATCACTTACCTCATTTATGCATTGTGCAGCCAGTAATTGTGATACACAGTTTCTGTATAATAAGGTACCTTCATCCAGAAACCCTCCATAAACATTGTAACAAGTATAAGATCACTTACTTTCATTGCACGATAGACTTCACATCCGGCTTCTGAACACACTTCATCAACAACATTTAAAAACAGTTCTCAGACAAGATCTCCTCTAATGAGAGACTAGAAGACAGTTAAAAGTCAGTATTATTATAGCTGTATCTTTTATGGTCTGGAAAAAAATGAAGACTGGCTACTGAAGGTCATTCTACAATAGTTCCAGAATAACCTCCACACATCAACAGTCAGATTCTTCTCTGTGACAGCACTCTCAACGAACACAGCTGCTCTGGCCTCATTACCAAGCATTTATTTTGACTTTCCATGTGCCAAGTGTTGTGTTAGAGGCTGGAGAAACAGGAAAGATACAACCTGTTCTCAAGATGCTCACAGTCTAGTGATAGAGATATAGACATATTTATAGAATTACAATGGAATATAATTTCTTGAGTATTGGAGATATAATCCAGATACCAAACTGTTTTACAATCATTATCCCTGGGGGTGGATGTATACAGGAGTTAAAGGAAACTTCTGCTTTTTAATTTATGTACGTGTCTCTCTTTTGCACTCTTTTTAAAGTGCATATATTAGTTTTGTAATTTAAATATTTTTAAAGTGCAAAAATGAAAATTAAAGCTGAATCTAATACAAAAAGAAAAGTATCTGTGCAGAGGTAAGCAAGGGAATAATTGGACTGTGGGAGGAAGCATGTATAAAGAGAGGTAATAGTGATGTAGAAGTATTTTACTAGGTCTACGCACATTGAAAAGAGTAGGAAGAGTATTCTGGGAAAGCTTTACTGAGAGCGTGATGCCTATGCATGTACGGTTTGCAAAAATTTTAGTTGTTTACTAGGCAAATGATATAGGGGAGATATTTCAGGCTTCGGGAGAAGCACATGCAAAGTTGCAGAGGAATGAAGTAATGTGGGATGAGCAAGGAATGATAACAGTTTTCTCTTTAGCAGTATCATAAAACGTAATGCAGGGGCTGGTGGTGAGAGATAAGACTGCAGGAGTAGGCGGAACCCAAATCTTGAGGGACTCCATACAATCTGCTAAGAATATTGTATTCTTATATTCTACAGAATTTTAAGCAGAGAGCTATCATGGCAAGATTTATGTTTTCTACTGATTGCTTTTAGATCACTTCCTAGGTTCCACTCAATCATTCAATAAATATCAAATACCTATTAAGTGGTAGGCACTGTTCCATGTACTAGGGATACATCTAAGAGCAAAGCAGACAAAAATCCAGTGGTATGCTAAAGCCAGCTTGTACTGGTTTATGGGAGCTTATTTTTACATTTTGAGCAATTTTGCAAGGTGGTCATTAAAACTTGGTAGCTTGAAATGGGCATGATTGGAACATTTGCACCACAGAAACTGGCCTATGTTACAAATCAGGGCTTTGACTCATCTAGAGAGCTGATTGTTAAACATTTGCTAGCCCACCACTGCACAGATCCCAAATCTAATGGGCCTTATATTTAATATAAATATGTAATTATATCTATTATATATATCTTACATTTTATATAAAAGGTGCTATGGATAAAAAGTAGAACAGGGTACAGCTGATCAAAGTACTGACTTGTGGAAGGCGAAGGAGTAAACCGCTCTGTGCAGGACTCTGAGAGAGGAGTGAGCCTGGGGTGATGCTGGGAGACTGAGGCAGCCAGTTGGGGCAGAATAAGTGAGAGGAGGAGCATTTAGGGGGTAACAGTGCACATAGAAAGGGCCAGCATGAGAACAGGAACATCCCTTCTTGTATGGACTTTGCCTTTTAGGCTGCTTGAAATGGGGAGTTATTAGAGAGTTTCAAACAGAGGGAATGATATGTTCCATCTATGACAACTGTCATTTGATACTTCTACTCAGCATCTAAACTCTAGTTGCATGGCTTTATAAATAACAACTGAACTTTACAAAACTTCATTATACCCTTTGCCTGAATGTAGCCTTGGTTTTATAATATTAACAAATCTGCCCCTACAAAAGCTTGACTTCCCTAATTTGCTCACACATAGCTGATTCTCATCACCCTCAAATGGTGCAACTGAAAACCTGGCCAACGAAGAAAGGAGTCAACACTACTCACCAGGCAGACATCCTCCCCTTCTCCGATATTACCAGAGGGATCTGCAGCTCCAGGCTGGGCAGAGCCACTGCTTTACATACGATTGTCCATGACCAAGTCCAATGAAACCTGCCCTGACTAAATGGAAGAGGAAGCCATTTCTATCCTCCCCTTTCATATTTCACAATATGAAGCCTGTTAATACTAACCCATGAAGACGGCACAAAGTCTACCATTATAGGTTTTCCTCTTACACCTACTCCCAGCAAATTGCAATGGCATAAGTCTTTATTTACGCACACCGATCTTTTAAGTGGTAAATTCATAGAGGTCAGAGGCTGTGTTTCACTGATTTTAAGAACTCTGTAAGATTCTTATTAGCAAGGAACTATTTAATAAATATTACAATGCTAATGATGCTGATGGTGATTGAGCAAATGTCACCAATAGTGAAAATTATTTTAAGCCTGGTAGCAGATGACTTTTTTCTCATTTCCATGAAAGAATGAGCGGAGACAGTGTTATAAATCATAGTGGAAATGAATCAGAACAGGGAGGTTTGATGTAAACTAGAGCATAGTCAACAGAGAACCAAAGAGAAGATAAAGAACATGTAATAGTACCAAGAGTCACAGTCTGCATAACTTCTGGATGCATAGTGGGCAGCTGGTTCTACCCCTAGCTTTTCAGCCACCATAACACGGTAGTGACAAGGGAGTCTGAGCTTGGAAAAAGAAGGGAACTAAAATGTGCATTATGAACTATACAAGAGTAAATAAAACAAAATATTTCCAAGCCCTTGATCACTCAGCCATGTTCTGCACAAGCCACAAGGATAAAATAATGATATTTCTCAAAGACCTCAACTATGTAGCCACCACATTTAGAAGTAAAATAGTGAAAATATTTTAAAGCATCGTTTAGTCACGAAAATAATGTTGATAAGTATAAGGTATTCTTTAGGGGTATCTATTTTTTTCATCTTATTTCTGAGAATGAATAAGTGAATAAACTAGAGCCATTTTATTTCAGTCAATGCTATATAATTTAACTAGCTGAATTTTCTCTATTTATCATTTAGTTCATGGTCTCTCTAGTCTGAATACAAGCTCAATGATTAAAATGTGAGTGTAGTCCATTTCCAAAGGACAAATAGCGTGTTGGTGTTCCTTGTGAATTCCAAACAATTTAATAAATAGATGAAACAGTTAACAAATGCGATTTGGGGACTTTTTGAGGTGCAGATTATTGATAGCATACAACATCAATAGAATGAATATATGCCACTTTATCTTCACTCTGTTTCAATTCTTTGATAGCTGTAGCAGCGATCAATACAATAAGACTCAGCACTTCTCCATCAAATTTGTGTTTGGTACAAACATCAAAAAATACTACCTCTTCCTTGTCTGATATAGAAACAAGTATAATACAAGAGGATATCCATTCCAGTCATTGTGTAGATGCAATATGCTTTGCATTTTTAAATCTGTTTGGAAGACTAATATTTAAAATATAATTGCATTAATTATACTTCCTCGCATTGATGTAATAGAATGACGCCTATTTAAGACACTTCTAAATTTGTGTGCAACTAATAAAGCAAAGTAGAAAAATGAGTAGTTTAATGCATTTGTGTAAGCTACGTCTTTAAAATAATTTAGTGGATTCAAGCAGTAACTGAACTGGTTAATTAATATGGTGAAAAAATTAGAAAACTGTGAGAAAACACCTTATCATGTGAGAGAGACTTTCTTTTTTTAAAGACAGGTTTTTTAAAAGAACTACAAATTGTCAAATCTCACAGAAAACTGGAAGCAATTTTTGATAAGATTTTGATGAAAAAAATCAGCCACTTCTAACGTTTGTTTCTTAAATAGAATTCTTTCTGCATCAATGTTTCTTTTCTTTCCAGGAGCTTTTTCAGGTGGCAAAAGCTAAAATATCTCCAAAATAAACTCCAGATTTTAAATAATTACAAAAACCTATCATTATCTAGTTATGCTCTCTGTTTCTAAACAGTTGTGGCTTTGTAATAGTTAAAATTCCATCCATTTAATATCACTAATTATTTTCCCTCTGCAGTTTTGATGGGTTAGTTATAGCCTGGAATGAAAAACACTGTGGTAAGGACAACTGTACAGCAAGGTTAAGTGCCTTCTTGTCTTCAGTACCAATAATTACCTTTAAACAAAAAAAGGCTGTTTTCAGATTTGACAGTTAATTTACTAATGAGTATGTGGACCCAATTTATAATAAAGTAATATTGACCAGAAATAATCCTACATTGGTACTCATCTGAATTATTTTATTGTTCACGTCCTCTATTAAATAAATTGGAAAGGATTAATTTTGCAAGATGGGATTGTCAGAGACTGCTGCATAAACTAGATGCATGTCAGCACTAAATTTAATTATTGATCACAATACAATAGTGCTGAGTGTTCCAATCCCCAAACAGCTTCCAGTAACTATCAGCAGATTCCAAATATAGAGACTGAAGTAAAAATTTGATTGCAGATGACTACATTTCTAATAAATAAATATTTCATCAGCACTAAATAAAAATTTAATTTTACAGTACTATTTAGATCCTTCACTAAACCATGGAGCAAATGAACGATGAATGAGGGTGACTCCCTTTAAGATACGAATTTTATTTTAATGGTTTAATGGTCTCCCTATCCGTGGGATTATTTTGCTCCCTTCATTTTGGCAGAGAAATCAAACCTGTAAATAGAAGGTCTTTTAGAGCATACCCTTATGTTGTTGAAAAGCATAAAGCGGCATCTGACCGGCTTGGATTCATATCTAGAATTCTGGACCACAGTCTCCTGCTGCACCTTATAAACTGACGTAGTACAAAAATCAGTATTGGGATATGACTTGAACTGTGACAATTTGAAATGAGTTGAAAATTGAGAAATTCAATATGTTAATTGGCTATAAAATATGAAATAAATAAATAAGGGTTTTTCATTGAAATTTTCTGTATCCATGAACTGGTTGTATTGTTGAGCAGAATTTACTAGTCACAGTGGACACTTATCTTAATTGATAAATCATTTTGACATAATGTAAAATACTCCTTAAGCTTAGCAATCAAACAGACTCACAGTTGTTCTTCCTAGGATTACAGTTAAAGTATCAGTGAGTGTGTATCAAGATACAATATATCTATAAGAACTGAATTAGATGATGAGTTCTGCTACCAAGAAAATAAATATGATCTTAGTTTCAGGGCTGCTTTCCATGAAAACCCAAATACTCAGTGTATTCAAGGTTTCAGTATATAACCATAAAAATTTTGTTTCAAATGACAAAATAAAAAGATATATTAGCATTACTATTGCAGTTTGTATGACTTAAAATATCCACTCTATGGCTGGTGTTCAAATAAAAACATAAAAATATTTAATACTATGTGAAATATATTGCGAGAGTAGAAGTCATTTTATTTTAAATCAGAAAAAAAGCAGCAAAATTGCCCTACTAAATAAATCTTAAGAAAGAAAAATATGCTTATAGCTTTTATCTAGAATTTATAGAGTGAAATTCATGCAAATGTTGATTAGATCATTTGACTCATTCAACCTTTTTTTAATTTGATATAAAACTTTGGAAATTAATATACTGTTTTAATTTTGATAAGCATTGGTAAGGGAGAAAGTCATCATTATTCTAATACATTTTTAACATGTATCTTGACAATTTTTCAATTTCCTCTGACCTTTTGAACAATAGCTCTACACATAATTCTTTACTCTAAAATTCATCAGTTTTGTTTGAAGTAGAATTTATTCTTCTCTATCTTGAATTTGAATCCAGTTATTCATTTTTGTATTACTGTAATAAATTAGTAAATTAAAAATAAAAGGCTTAGATCCATCTCAGAACTTACTCATTTATGTGACAGCACAGTACATTAAAAAGAGTCCAGAGTGTTACAGCTCTTTTAGAATTTGTCTAGCAGGTTTTCCAGTCCTCACCAGAAAACCAACACCCTCCCCCCCCCCCCAAAAAAAAGAGTCCAGGCTTCAGGACCAGGCAGATGGTGGTTCAAAACCCAAATCAGCCATTGAAAATGATGCCATCCTAGCAATTCACTTCACTTCACTGTGTGTCAATTTATTTATCTGAATATTTAAAAATTACCTTTAATTAAAGAGTAGTCTAAGTTTGGATATATGTCTTTAAAACTGAAAGGTTAGTTTTAAGAAGATTTGGTCTGTAGCTAAACTCATCTTTTCACCAGTCCTCTCTCTCAATAGAGTAAATGGTATCTCATACATTATATGCCGTATCATACACCATTCATATTGTGAATACGCTATCATGTCATTGAGTGGTTTGGAGTCACTACAGCACTTTTAAACTATTAAGTACATCAAGTAATAATTAAGTTCATTAAGTACAATAAATACCTGTTGCAGAACTTCACAAGGAAGTAAACCAGAACATTGTTTGGTGTAAGGTAAGACTATTTACATTACAAGTAACAGAAAATCCAAATTAAACTGGCTTAAACAAGAAAGGCTGTTTATTGGCTGACGTATCTGAGAAAAACGGGAGGAAAGTGGTCTTCAGACACAGTCCAATAAAGGCTTTAAGTCCATTTGTCTGCAAGTCTCTCAGCTTGGCCCATTTCTTCATGTTAGCTTCATCTTCATGCTGTGTCCTCTCATGAATGCAAGATATTTGCTTCCTTGTCATTTCAAGGCAATAGAGGAGGGGTCTACAAATCAGACCTGCAGGAAAAGGCTGGTTGTCTTGTCTGGTCCATGAGCTAAGAATGGTTTTTACATTTTTAAGTAGTTGAAAAAAATCACAGGAAGAGTAATATTTTGCGGCACATAAAAATTATATGAAATTCTAATTTTTCAATGTCTGTAAATAAAACTTTATTGGAACACAGCCATCCTTACTCATATACTTATCTATGGTGGCTTCCACCTGATAATGGCAGGGAGAATTGAGTGGTCACAGCAGGGGCAGTATCACGTGACCAACTATAGACCATATCCTGAGTTCAGCTTTGAGGGGTAACCATAAAATAATCCCACGCAAGGGGAATGTCACACACTGATGGTCTAATCAATCAACGTGAATTTCTGCCTAAAAACAACCACTGAGGCAAACGGGATGGGATACCCTAATTGGCTTAGTTTATCTTTGCCATCCAGTACAGAAGCCACTGGCCACTTGTGCAAGTGTGACTGAGGACTGATTTTTTAATTTTATTTCATTTTAATTAATTTTTATTTTAATTTAAAAAACATATTAAATTCAGTATATTTTGAGTATACCTGGAACAACATCACAATGTGAATTTGCTTTTTAACTATAAACTTTATGAAATCTAAATATAGATCAAGCATTTCAGATGAAAATTTAGCATCCAATTGAGGTGTGCTGTTTGTGTAAAATATATACCAGATTTTGAGGACTTAGTACCAACAAAAGGATGTAAAATATTTCATTAATATGTTTATATTGGCTACATATTGAAGTGATAATCTTTTGGATGTCCTAGGCTAAATAAAACATATAAAATCGATCTCATCTGTTTCTTTTTACTTTTTCAAATATGACTATCTAAACATTTAAAATTATTTACATAGTTTGCATTATATTTCTCTTGGACAGAGCTACCTTTATTCAAAATATACTAGCTTTAAAACGATAGAAATTGATTTTTTCTAACAAAACGGTTAAGAAGGAGGGAAATGTTTCAGGATGAGAAGGTAGTTCTGCTCCTTTAGTTCGTCAAGGTATCCAAAGTCCTTCTTATAATGGCCATTAAATTGCACCTCTCAGATATCCTGAAGCATGAAGCATAGATGACCAACAACTCTGGCTGTCACCTTCTGGATCCACCACCACTGAGGCCACACTTACCCCAGGATGCTTCCAACCAATGACTGTACAACTGAGGTACCAATGCTTCTCTGCAGAGCACAGGTCTGTCTCACAGGCAACTTTAGCAAGAGGACTCCCTGCAACCTTGGCTGAAACTTGCTAATAATGTGTTGCCATCTCTCGGATAAGAGTCTCATTTTTCCTGCCCAATCTTTCTTCCTTCAGAATCCCTTTATCCTTCAGAAGTGTTTCCTCCAATAAATCTCTTGCACATCTAATTCCCTTTCAGTGTCTGCTTTCAGGATCTGCACTAATACATTTCTATTCTGCTCCTGTCCCAACCCCCGGCAGGGCCCTTGTCTGCACAGTCAAACTTGTCTGACCAGTAACAGACCCACACTCCAGCCCACAGGAAGTGGAAAAAGAATAAAGGAGAATTCACACTCAATCATATTACAAGAGAAAGCCCCAGAAGTTGCACAAACCCCTTCCATTCATTTTCCAGGCAAGAACTTAGTCACGTGGTCACACCTAGTTGCAAACAAGGGAAGAAAATCTAGTGTCTAACTGGGAGGATGTGCTCTGCTAAAAATCATGGGGTTCTAGTTCTAAAATGAAAAGAGAAACAGTAAAGCCTAGGGGACATTTAGAAGTTTCTGCCAAAATATACTGTAAAAGATTTAGCTGTTTGGAAGATTGTTTACTATCTTTTTCCTAGCAATCATAAATAAAGTACATGTTACTCCTTTTGTAGACACTGCCACTTAGGAAATAGAAATTATATTTTATATGAATCATTTGGAAAGAATTTCTTGAAATTATTAATAAAAAATTAATCACATTTGGATATTGAATAAAATCAGCTGAAAATGTTAACCCTAAAATTACCATTTTGGCATCCTAATTCACAAATGACACTCACAATATCATTTCTAGCAGCAGTTTAAAACAAATACTTCAGCTTTCAAAGAGATTGTATTTACACTGCTCCTTCAGGCCTAAGGGAGGTAAAAACTCAGTCCCCCCAGATACCTCTACACACCTCATCTGTTTCCTTTATTAACAAACATATTATACCCATACTCCTATAAACTGTCCTTTCGTTAAAAAGCCAGTTCAAGGGGCCAAATCCATGGCCTAGTGGTTAAGTTCAGCGCACTTCGCTTCCACGGCCTGGATTCAGTTCCTGGGCACGGACCTACACCACTCCTCAGCGGCCACGCTGTGGCAGCAACTCACATACTAAACAGAGGAAGACTGGCACAGATGTTAGCTCGGGAAGAATCTTCCTCAAACAAAAAGAGGAAGACTGGCAATGGATGTTAGCTCAGGGTGAATCTTCCTCAGCAGAAAAAATAAAAAAGCCTGTTCAAAAATTCCAGCTGAATATGCCATATGATTCCCGCAGGGACCCTACCTGATACACCAACCCAAACCACGTATACTTAAGTTTAAAAAGATAAGTGTAAAGGACCTAATAAAGAGGAAGCCACAAACTTAACTGAGAGAGAGACATTTTATCCTAGATACTCTCTGTCTCTCCACTTGTCTCCTCCGTGGTTTGGCCCCAGGAGGCTGATCTCTATAGATTGCTTCACCCTGATTCTCTTGTCTTCTGGATTCGGCCAATACAAGGCTCTAGCAAAACACAAAAGTATGGTTGGAGAGAGCACTCAAGGTATTTCTTATTCCCTCTTCTCTCTCTGGAGGCCTGGGGGTTGGTGGTAGTTGAATTTCTCAAGTGACAGTTGCAGCTTCTGCCAGGTAGCCCTCTTCTTCAGTTACAGATTTCACAGTGTTTTGGTAACCATTGTCCCTCCTTACTCCTTCAAGCCTAGGAGTGATAACGGTTTCCTACTGTTACTAATATCAAGGTGCTTCACCATCCCATCTTGCTCCCTTCCATATTTTTGCAAATAGTCCCTTCATTACAATCTCTTCAATCATCCTTTGGGTGTGTTGTCTGTCTCCTGCAAGGTTTCTGCCTGATATAGAAGTAAAAAAATCTCTAAACACATAAAGACCAACTGCTGTTCTAAATGTGAAAACAGAATACTACAAAAATGTTGTTTCCCGAAAGTAATTTATAGACAAATAATTCCAAGGAAAAGTCCAGTTTTTATAGTTTTTAACTTTATAGAATAAATCGAGGAAACAAACAGAAATCTTAGAATGTTGAAGAAAATTTTGAAAAATAATATTGATGGCAGGAGAATTCTGTTAAGAAATACTAAAACTATGAAGTAACGTTAATCAAAGAAATATGGTACCACATCAAGACCTGACATATGGACAATAGAAAAGAAAAGATTCTCTGCAAGCAGAACCTGTTATGAAAAATAATTTTAAATAAAGATGTCATCATATATTAGAAAGGGAGGGGAATTAATCATCACAGGATAATTATGTAGTCATTTAAAAATGAAAAAGAATTTTAGATTCTCCTCTGAACACTTAAACCTAAATAATTTCCGAAAGTAAAATAGCTAAATGAAATCATTCAAAAGATGAAAGAATAAACTGCAAAATGATGAAAGGCACCATAAATGAAAAAACTAGTAATTTTGACTACTTCTGACCCCTAAAAAGAATTCATAAACAAAAAAGTTGTGTAATTAACTGGAAAATATTTGTAATGAATATACGCATATGAAGGATTAAACATTTAATATAGAAGTCAGTAAGAAAAATATAAGCACAACTGGGAGAATATACAATGAAAAGAGAAAAAAATTCTACTGAAAAAATGTAAAAACACTTAATTCTGAAAAAATAATCAACTTCACTAGTAATCCAAAGGAGGACATTAAAACTATCAAATTGATGGATGAAAATGCTACTCACTGTCTATAATATTATAGTATAAGATGCTTAAATGCTTCTGGAGGTAAAATAAACTGTTATCATCTTTCTAGAACTATTTACCAATTATTATCAAAATATTTAAAAATATTCATAACCGGGGCCGGCCCCGTGGCTTAGCGGTTAAGTGTGCACGCTCTGTTGCTGGCGGCCCGGGTTCGAATCCCAGGTGCACGCCGATGCACCACTTCTCCGGCCATGCTGGGGCTGCATCCCACATACAGCAACTAGAGGGATGTGCAACTGTGACATACAACTGTCTACTGGGGCTTTGGGGGAAAAATAAATAAATAAAATTTTAAAAATATTCATAACCTTTAACACAGCATTCCAAACTGGCTAATCTCTTAAGAAACTATTTAGTGATATTTAGATTTGTTAATTTAGGTTTAGATTTATTAATGAGCATATCAATCACAGTTTTATTTATAATAGTGAGACATGGGGGGAAAATACCAAATTACATGGAAATGGTTAAATAAATTGTGAATCATCTGGTAAAAGAGAATAATACATGGCCACAAAAATAATAAAATAATCCAAAAATATTTAGTGTCATGCAAAATACTTTAAGTAATATTAAGTTAAAAAGAAAACAAGATATTAGCATTATAATAGTATGATCCCTATTTTATTGGTATCTGTATGTATACATAACATATCAATCAAAATTTTCTACATCCACTCAGTATGCTGACTAGATGCCAAAACCTGATAAATACCTAGTACTTTAATAGGTTTAATTCATTCTTAAGCAATTTTGTTTATAAAATAAGAATTTTAAAGTCCCAAATCTTTCATTTCTGTGTCTAGCATTTTATAAGAATATACCTGTGTTTTTTGTGTGTGTGTGTATACTCACACACAGAAACATAGAAAATAGAGATATACACAATGCATTACTCTTGGAACTATGGGTAATTTTTTTCTTTATATTTTTCTGCATTTTAATTTTTTTACAATGATTTTGTATTGCTTTTATAATATGAAAAAAATAAAATGTTACCAAAAACATATTCACAACTCCACTGCACAAATATTTTATATTATCTTTCATCTTTTGGATACTGTTGGGTTGGGATAATTAGGCTAAATATTGTAATCCATACCTTTTGCATAGTAAGAGAACTCTTCTTTGCTCTGGGCAACGCAGTGTAGATGTGAGGCCTAGAATCCCTAGTCATTTGGTTTTCATAAGGGAAGTCAGCTTAATAACAAAGCTGATGTATGGAGGAATACGAACTTGGGAAAACCACAGACAACAGAAGCAAGAGACCTCATCAAATTTTACTTGAAGACTATCTGCATAATATTGAAATTGCATCCAGCTGCTAGTTACCGAAACTTTAAAAATTAGAGGTTTAATTTATATTAATGAAATCTGGAAATAGGCAATCCAGGGCTGGAACAAAGACTCTCTACAATCAATAACCAATAATTCAGGCTCCTAATAGACCTTCCATCATTCTGTCCTCAAGATGGCTGCCAGAGTTCCACCCATCTTCACCCTTTTTCTGGCAGGAAGAAGAGAAAGGGCAAAGAGTAAAAATGAAGGGTGCAAGTTGACTCTAGCTGAGTCCTAGAAGCCTCTCACAGGTGTTTCCACTTTTTCCTCTTTGATCATAACAATAACACATGACCAGACCTAGCAATGGGAGAGGCAGGATATATAGGGTTTATTTATTTATTTATTTTTAAATCTACACATATTTCCTCCCTGAGTAAAATCAACGTTCTGTTAATATGGAAGAATGGGAACAGATATTTTGGTTACGTAACAAGCAGTCTCAGCTACCCCACCCACTCTTGGAGACTTCAGTTAAGTATACCAATAAATTAGTTCAGTATTAAAACAAAAATCGGACAAAACAAAATAGGAAAAGTCAACAGAGTTATTTGTTTCTTTTGTTGTTTATTTGGTTGGTTGGGCGAGTGGGAAGTTTTGGGTTTATTTATTCCTATATAGAAATGTGTTTTTTTCTCTAATACCACAATAGAGGACTCAAGATATTTAAAAAAGGCTATCATTTGATGAGATCTTTAATACCTCCTGGTATGCCAGCATTTAATTAACACCCAGTTCTTTAATGTTTAATGTGTTCTTGACCAATTCAGTTTTCAATATAGTGATTGACTTTGATTTAAAGTACTAGACTTTTTTATTTCTTTCACTTGTAAAACCTTATTTTCCTTGGAATATCTTTGAGATTGTGTCCCACAAAAAACAATACTCACAAACTGTAATAAAATTCTTCTATAAATTTATTTATCTTACATTCATGTTATCCCTGAAAACAATTACATTCGAGTCTATGGCATGCCAAAGTGGGGGTAAGCCAATCTCTGAAAACCTTAGTAGTAAAGAGATTTCAATATATTGAGTCACTGCTATAATAAGTATGATGTACTAGAACTTGTATTACAATACTATGTATTGATCTCATTTATTTTATTTCATTCCATTTGTATAATTTTTGCCATTCATCAACATAAACATGAATGTCTACTTAAACTTTCCTTTCAGTTCTTTCTGCTTCAGAAATTTCTGCTCTCTCCACTATTCCTCATCTTTCCAAATGGGACCTATGAAAAAATACATTTTCACCCACTTCTCTATTTATATTCACTTATATTTGTCTCTAATATATTTCAATACCACTTTACTAAGTGTTATGTAAACACATTATTAATATAACAGAAAGGAAATAAGTTGCTTTTATTTGACTCAGTCATGCTGAAGAGCTAGCTAAAATTCCAATATGCATCAAGCATAATTTCCTGAATATGTCTTTACTCAAAAAATTCTAGTATTTCGAACAATAAAATCTATAGAGTAGTTTCTGCTTTAACTGGCAATCAGACTTCAGATAACCGCAATCAGCTTCAACAAAACCACAACCCCCAAAAAAGGTAATAAAGGCTCAGAGAAAGTAGTTGTCACAAAGACCTTGTACTACAGGTTAGGCATGGAATTATCCTCAGGACAGAACAAATTGATTTAGTGTGTGTGTTTGACTAAAGTAAACAGTGAAGGGTAAATAGTACAAATCCAAAAGAGTCTGTGGGTAGATTAGAGAAAAACATTTCTCAAGAAGGACCTAGCAAACAATCAGGAGACTCAAAGGCTATTATTCATCCATCCATTGATCCCACAGGTATGTATTGAGCATTGTTAAGTGTTAAGCACTATTCCAGGTAGTAAAGATACAACAGCAAACAAAGCAAATAAATCTCCTGCTCTCAAGAGGCTTACTTTCTACTTGGGTGAGGGATGTACAGATAGACATATACAAAATAAACAAAGTAATATGTATATCAGAGTATCATGAGGATAAATAGAAAAGAGTGTGTAAGTCCTTTTATTAGGATGGTCAGGGAAGGACACTCTGATAATGTGACATTTGTGCTTAATTTAGTTGGAAAACAAGCTATAGACATATAGGGAAACAAGTATTGGGGTAGAAGAAAGAGCAGCAAACACAAAAGCTGTACTTGATATGTCTGATGAACAGCAAAGAGGCCAGTGTGCCTGCATCACAGTGGGAGACAGATGCATAGTAGGAAATGAGGTTGCAAACAAACCAAATGGCCAGATTACACAGCACCTTATGGGTCTTACAAGGCTTCTTGATTTTTATTTTTCACTCAACAAGAAACCATTGTAGAATGGGAAAAGAGGTGTGCATGATGAGATCTGGAGTTTCATTTTTTAAAGATTACTCTGGCTTCTGGGAGGAGATTGGGCTCTAGAAGGTGATGAATAGAAGCATGGAGATCAGCTAAGAGGCTACTGCTGTGGTCTAAGAGGTAAGGACCAGGGAGGCAAGGTTGAGAGAGCCAGTCAGATTCTGGATATATTTCTGAGGTAGAACTCACAGGATTTGCCAAAGAATTAGTTATGGAGTGAGAGAGAAAGAAAGTAATAAACATTTTCTCCAAGCTTTTAGGCCAGAGCAACTGGAAGACTGGAGTTGCTATTTCTGGAGAGGAGGAAGACAGAGGAGCCATTTTATGAGGGAAAACTAACAGTTTATTTCAAGACCTATTAAGTTTGGAGGTACCTTTTGGGCATCTGAGCAGAGATGATAAATAAGCAGTTAATGTTCAGGATTAAAAGCAGGGTTTGAGATACAAATTTGATGTTATCAGCATATAAATAATATTTAAATCTGCAGGACTGCATGAGGTCAGCCAGGGATTCAGTATAAACAGAGAAGAGGCCCAATGTAAGAAGGCTGAGATATTTCAATATTTCGAAATCTGTAGGAGGAGGCAGAACCAACAAGGAGACTTGGTTGTGGCAGTCCATACAATTGGAAGAAAATCAAAACATGATGAGGTCCTGGAAGCCAAGTGAAGAAAGGTGTTTCGAAGACAAAGGAGTGATGTACTCTGCCACATGCTGTGGATAGGTCAAGCAATATGAAAACCGAGGCTGAACCATTGGCTCTAGCAACATCTAGGTCATTGTTGACCTCAAAATTAGGAGTCAAAGAGAGTTTTAACAGAGAGTAGGCCCTAGGTCATGTGGCTTGTGGATTTCAGGAAAACCAAAGTAAATGGGAGGAGGGGACAGCTAAAGCAGGGGAAATGGTAATTTAGTTGAACAGATCTGAAAGATTATTGTTGACTATAGTGTGAACTGTATCTAAGAACTAAGATTGGGGAACTAATAAGCTGTTTATTCAAAAGAAAATATCTCATATATAAATTTGAAGGGAACAAAGAGTATTGTGGAATCGGGATAAATAGGCTGAATTCCAAAGCAAGGGTACTTTTACACACACACAGACACACATAGACACACACACACACACACACAGAGTCTTCCATTATCAGATCAGAAAAGATTTGCATCATCAACGTTTATGAGGGAGGAGAAAATCACACAGAAACTCTCAATGTCTATTAGAAGCTACAAACATTATTTATATGTGAGTTACCTACTATTTTCTATTAATTAAATATCTCAATGTATCTTTGAAAAAGAGAGTTTTCTCATTTCAGATTTTCCAGGAGTTCTAGAAAAGGGGAATATGCCAACTGACAGTATTCTATGAAATCAATTATTTGGGAGAATCCATGTCACAAATGAATCGATTCAGGTGTTACATGTCTAAAATTAAGATTACTGTTTTAACAAATGTGGTTGTATGGTTTCCCTAGCAACTGAGAGTCACAAGTGACAGAAGAAAAGCAGTGGAGAACAGAAGACCAACTAGAAAAATACAGCAATTTGAGTCCATTAGATATTTGGTGCAAACCGTTCTGCCTAGTTCAATGGTCACTAAGGTCTGCATTGTTTTGCTGTAAAGTACAATGATTAATGCTTATTATAATGGACCTGAGTCATCATGAAATGGTTAAATTAACTCAAGCTTATTCTCCTATCTACAGCATGTAATACAATTTTGAAAAGATGTTTATCAAAAGTGGTTAAAATAAAGAGGTTTGAGAGATTAGCTTCAGTTATCTGAAACATTCATTTACCCAGAAAGACTTTTCTGATGCCAGATAGAGAAGACATTAAATAAAGCCATCAAATAACTAAATGATTAAAAAATTTTTTGTTAAATAATTGTATAAATAAATCATTAATACATAAATTAATCAATTTATTCAACAAAAACTTGACTGCCAATTCATTGTTCTTGGCAATAAGAAGAGAGATAACAAAGACTCATCTTCTATCTTTTAGGAATTGGTATTCTAGCAGTAAGAAAAGAGTCAATGTCATCCAAATTTCTCAACAGTTTTTTAGGACCAGTGGAAAGCAGTGGCTTGCATGGTTATAATCAAGATATTCTTAGGGGAGGCGGATGAGTTTGGGCCTCCTAATAATGAAATGCTGAAAATTACTGCATAGGAGATAAGCCTAAAATTTGCATAGAGAACAGGTAGACAACATTTCTGATTTTGGTAGTTGTTTTCCAAATTGTGTATTAGGTAAAACTGTAGTATAATGCTGAGTGTTTTGATGACAGTTGCTACATTGAAATGGTCTTTTCTACCACAGCTATAGGAGAATTAAACTCCAGAAATATAACTAGATATTTCTAGGTAAATAATAAATTGTTATATACTAGTAGGTTTAGAAATTTGTATAATTTGTATTGGATTTGAACTCAAGACTTACGACTATCATAAGAGTCTGCCAGATGCTCCAAGCTGAATTTCTAATTGCGTGTTCAATGTTTCTACTATATTTCCTGTCACTTTAAACTTAAGGTGATTCTGTATATCAGATACATTTTTTACATATACGTAAGGGCATAATAATGATAATATAAATAGTCATAAGCACCACATACTCGGTGTATCTGAGTCAAAACTCAGATTTCTCATCACATTCCAAAATATAAAAACTCTTTGGATTCTTTTTCCCTAATAAGGTACCGTAAGTCTCTCAGCTACACAGACATGAAATCTACACTTACGATGAGTTTCCAAGTTTTAAAACCACCGATCTGGTTGTTTCTCTCCCTTTTTTCCCATTTACAGCGCCATAGCCTCTAGAATTTTCTATGTGCTTGCAGTCCTGCTATCATTAAATTATAATCCACACTATAGTCAGAATGATCTAATACACAACTATTACCCTAAAACACCTAGTATCTCTCCATTATCTGCAGGCCTCCTTAGCCTGATATCCAAAGACTCAAACTCCTGGCCCTTTCTAGAATCTCAAAGCTGATTTAATACCTTCTCCATTTCACTCTATATGTCCCAGCAGTACCGAATTGCTCATGGTCCTATGTCTCATTTTGCTCTTTTATATTTTTCATTCTGGCCCTTCTACCCAAGATGCCCTTCCCAAATTTCTAAACCAGGCTGTCTTTTATGCAGCATTTAGAGCTTGTCCCAGGCATCATTTCCTCCAGGCACATTCTTTTAAAGTATCTAATTCTCTGTATTTTCACACTTTTGCTGAGCACATTTCTGTATTAATGTCCACCATTTTGAATTTGAACCTCTTGAATTTGAACCAATTTGAACCTCTAACACGAGGCTGCACATTGCTTGTGAATAACAGATGTGTCTGATGCAGCATTGTCTCAAGATTATTTTTCACTGGTGAGAGCACTTAATAGGTATATAATAAGTATTTGCTAAGTTATATTAAATAAGTGTCCAAGTTCTTTTACAGTCTGATTCCTACCTTTCTTTTCAATTTATTTTCCCCATCAAATTTCTTCCTATTCCCAAATGTTCTACTCATCAATCCTTTAAAACCCTGTACTTTCCTTCTTCCAAGGTTTGTTCATTCCTTTGACTTAGCTCACTCTCACTCCTCTCATTGATTCCATTTTCATGATCCTTGTGTACAGTGCTCTCTTGGGACGCCTGGGTAAGGAGGCTCCCTGGACTTCCAGATTTGGCCTACGACTGCCATTGGGTAACTTACTCAGAGTTTCATTGGTTATCCTTCAAGTTTCTGCTATAAATATTATACCACTTATCTTTTAAAATTCACTTTCCTTACTGTAGAATTTAGAAAACATCTAATGAGGCCTTTGCTGTACTTTTAGATGCCTTCGCATGTTTGGTGTGTAGTAACCTTTATCACACCTCTACGCAGATGAAAGTACCCAAATGGAATTCCTACCCAAAGACAAGTAGGAAAAGGAGAAGAAGAGGATGGAAATGGGGGAGAAGGAGAGGTTGAGAAAATAATGACTGAAGGAAAAGTTCTTTTATAAGTGATAGTAATTCATTATGTGTTAGATCAAGGGATATCATCATTTGGGGTAAGAACAGAGTAGGAGTAGGAGCAGGAGTAACCATTTCAAAAGTCTTTCATGCTTTTGGACTTAGGTTGTCTAGTATTTTTTCAAGTTCCATTAAATTCTGGCAATGGTGGAATCTTTGTGTCCTCATTGTATTTTTAAACCAGTGTCAACAATATTGTCATTTCTGCTTTTTCTCTGCATGTTGAAAAATATTCATTTGAGAATAACCAAAGCATTCTAAAGTAGATATATTCTTTTAGCAGTAAGCACAGGAGATTTGTGGCCATGACAATAAAGTCCTGGTACCTGCAGTAACTTAGCTGAGCCTGTGACTGGCAAGTTCTCTATTCCTTCTACAAAGCACCCCAAACATGACATACTAAGTGCTTGACTGTGGTCTTTCATGATTGCTTCACATGAGATATCTTTTTCCTTTCCAAAAGAAATTTCACTGCTATATTCATTTGTGTATGGGGCCCCAAATGCAGTGATATTCCCCCAAATGACTGCTGATTTCAAAGGAAGTAAGGTCTTTTCCGTGAATGTCCGTCAAACTTCCAGTTCTCTGGAGCCATAAAAATGGGATCCTTTGAGCTCCTGAGTAAGTGGAAATTCTTCACACTGTGATATTGTTTTAGCAGCTCAAGCAAGGACTTTTATCCTTTGTCTGCTCCTTATTTCTCAACGAACAGAAATAGAACTGCCAAAATGCCACAAGAGAAGCTATTCTCATTGTCAGGTCAAATTGTAGTCCCATTAATAATGCTAGTGGAAGTAAGAAATATCATACAATTATACCAATGATTGTTCTTGTTAGAATTTCACTGTCTTGATTTGAAATAACCATTTTTTCCTATTACAAGGGAGTTTAAATTTATTGTTGCTTTCTTATTATTAAGGAAACTTGGAAATTGTGTGCTTTCTTCTAGTCTGGCATTATCCTTAGATAATTGATTTCAATGACAGGTAAATGCATCCTCTAACTAGAAATTGTGTTTTGAGCAATTCATAGGTTCAGTTTAAGGTCTAGTTCATGTTCTCCTATATGTTTATTCTTCAAGTTCTGATTTAATAAGAGTCTTCCACCCTCATAGTACAGAGAACAAATGGGAGAATAAGTCAAACCTCTGGCTCATCCCTTTCACGTCCTAGAGAAAGGGTTAGCAAAATTTTTCTGTAAAGGACCAGACAGTAAATATTTTAGGTTTTGTGGGCTATATAGTCTCTGTTGCAACTATGCAACTCTGCCATTGTAGTGTGAAAGCAGTGATAGGCAATACATAAATGAATGGATGTGGCCATGTTCCAATAAAACTTTATTAAAAATAGTATATGGGCTGGGCTCCTGTCCTAGAGGAATTACTCTGTCAATAGATTAGAGAACACCGTTACTGTGGACTAGAAAATAGTGGGGATAATTATTTGATTGGGCACTCAAGACCCCACAAGAGCTCTGTTACCTACATCTAAATTAGAATTCATCTTACTTTTGGTGACAAAGTATATTTACACCCAAATATAGGCTATGCTTATAAAACAGAGGCCTCAAAATATAATGACTTAAATTACATGGAAGTGTATGTCTTTCCGAAGTGTATGTCTTTCCCAAGTGTTATGGATTTAATTGTGTCCTCCAAAAGGATATGTTGAAGTCCTAACTCCCAGTCTCTGTGAATGTGATGTTATTTGGAAATAGGGTCTTTGCAGATATAATTAGTTAAAATGAGGTCATACTGCAGTAAGGTAGGCCCTTAATCCAATATGACTGGTGTCTTCATTAAAAGAGGGAAAACAACATGAATACACAGATGCACAGGGAGAATGTAAAGTGGAAGGCAGAGATTGGAGTGACACATCTACAAGCCAATGTACGCCTGGGGCTTACCGGAAGCTGGAAGAGGAAAGGAAGGATTCTCCTTTGGAAGCTTCAGAGGGAGCGTGGACCAGTCAGCACCTTAATTTTGGACTTCTAGTCTCCAGAGCTATGAGACAATAAATTTCTATTGTTTAAGCCACTCAGTTTGTGGTACCTCGTTACAGTAGCCCTGGAAAACAAAAACACCCAGTGATAGTCCAGCCATGAGGCTGGCAGGGCAACTATACTCTAGAAGCCCAGTCAGGAACCGAGAGGTCTCTTCTTCCATATTGCTCCCTGACACCCAATCATCTTGAACCAAGACCCCTTTGGCTATACTCAAAGGTCCTTTAATACCTTATTAGATTAACATTTTAGTTGCATAAAATAAAATAAATAGGGCTGCAAAGGAAACCAATTCATATTAAAATATAAATCTAATCAAAATATTAGAAAAACAAATTCATGATATAGCAATATATATAATTCTTTATTAACACATTAAATACCAAGATTAGGTGGTTGGTCTACTAACTACCAAAATTTTTTAGTAAGGATGAACATAAACAATGTTTTGATGTATCCTCAACTATAATGTAATATGAAAATATCTGTTATTTCTATAGATGTAAAAGGCACGGATACTGCTAAGATTACAATGGTTTTTCCTTACATTCATAATTGAAAGAAATATTAATTTTCAATTAGAGGTTAGTGAAAATTAAGATGCAATTGTTCCATTTCAAATTCATGCTCCTCTTGGGTTCTATTCACAGATCCCTAGGTTCATGGACTTCAGGAGGTTAAGAATCTCTCCCAGGATGTTCTCATTTGCAAGATTCAAGCTAGTTTTCCATAAATCCTTTGTTCTATCTCAGTAAAAGGAAGGTTAGAGTTTGTCCCAGATAAGGGGCTTTTTGTTTAATTAGGTGTCCCAGAAGTTGCATATAGTCACTTCTGCTATATCCAGTAGGAAGGAACTTAGTCATAGGACTACAATTAGCTGCAAAGGAGGCTGGAAATCTAGTCTATTGTTGCACTGCCATTTTACACTATGGGGTTCATTTAATAAAAAGAAAATATGGAAAACCAATAATTGGGAAATTATTAGCTGTCTCTGATCAAGAAATATATTTTCCCTTTGGACAGGCTTATTTCTAGAAAACTAGGAAAGAAAGGTGCCAAAATAAACTTTTAAATTTTTTTAATATTTAAGATACTAGTTAAAAGAAAATGCAGGAAGAATCAAGAGCTAGGCCTAAGGAAGAATTATACTGTTTGCCTTAGGTTTTGTTTTATATCTAATTGTGCCCTAACACAAAGAAAGAGGGTTATAGGGTATAAACAAATTTCACTGTTGTTCTTATCTGCTTTTGATCAGATCTCTCAGGAATCTGTGCATCTTTTCTCATATGTATTCCACATGGTTTACATGACACTAACCTCTGCTGCCGAGGTTGCAATGTTAGGCAATCAAAAATCACATCAGCGTGGCCCCAGTAACTGGTTGAACAACAGATCTCTTCAGAATTTTGACCTATGAGAAAAACACTTTTGAGTATCATAACCGGTGAAGGTAATGTGGTCCTGCTGTCATAGGGAGAGGACCTGTCTGGATATAGGCAGAGGTAAGCAAATCCTGGAGATTAAGAATTATAATCCTTGTGGCATCACATGGACATCTGGATCCAGTCATGACTAAGCCAGACACACCCATTGCCTAGTTGCATAGCCAATTAATTCCCCTTTAGGTTAAATGAATACAGGATGTATCTGCATTCCATGTACCTCTGTCTGAATCACAGTAATGGTTTTCATTGCATTTTAAAACTTTTGGACTGGTGCAGATGTTTGGAAACTATCTGGAATAAGCACCACAAGTATAATCTTATGACACTGCTATGCACCCCCTCAATGCTTTTCTTTATTTTGACCACGCTTCCTACTTGATTTGGAGCAAAACTGACAAAGATCTTGCATAATTCTACTTTCTGTAATACACTAGGGATATTAGCTAACGTCAGTATATATTTATTCTCATAATTGTAAAATAACTTTCTTAAATTGTCATTTGGTAAGATGCCATCATCCCATACTGAGGGATATCAGAAGAAATAGCATATGAAACTGGTTACTCTGCTCCCTGTGAGATGTGAATGCAGACAATATCCCCTAAGTTAAACAGTGCCTGCTCAATGGAGACCCAGAAGAAGAAGAAGTTTATCTTTGTTACCAGTATCTCTGTGTTGCCAAGGCAACTAGATCATTTTTAGATTATGGATACTATGAATTATATAACTCACAATGGTTTTTTTTTCTTATAGGTTACTTGAAAGCTTAAAGCCAATGTGTGACCCATCTCTACTAGGACAGCAAACTTATTCTGCACTTTGTGTACCAACCTCACCTACAGGTTCAATTTTTTTCTTTGTGTCAATTCACTCAACTTTAAAAGTTCTTTTATAATTTGTTGTATGGATCTTCACACATGGCTTTAAATTCTTCTTTTGGGAACAGAGTGAGGAGTAAATAAATATTTTCTCTTACTGTCTTATTAATGCAAAAATAAATTGTTATAATTAATTATGTAAATTAATGATGTCAATAACATAATTGGGAGTCACCCACGATGAGATATCATTGATGCCCCTATTACTACATATGGCTTCTTTATTAATTTAGAACTGTATTTTGGGTTTACTATTCCAGACAAACTGCTTATGTCTCATCATGGGTTTACCATGGCAACAGTGAAAGGAAGCGATAGAGTTTTGAATATTAAATTTTTATCAGTGACTCAATGCAAGTTTGAAGGCTTGGTTATATTGGATAGACATAATGCTTAATAAAATACAATGAGTTTTCAATAAAAAAAGAAAGGAAAATTTGAAAACATGGGCATTAGCCATGAAAATTATCTTTAATTGGAAAAGGAAATCACAGGCCACTGTCAAACAGAAGAATGATGTGGAATATTATAGTAAATTTATCTGAAATTGGCATCTAAATTATTAAATATACAGGTTTTCCCCTGACTTCTGTTATTTATTTTTTTCTTATTTCTCTAAGATATATCTGATACAACTGAAAAAAAAAATACACTATATTTTGCATAGCACTTAAGCAGTGCCTATTATATGTTAAGTAATTTTCCAGTTGGCTTACGATTTCCCCTGTTCCTGATTGCTTAATTCTAAACCCTATTTCATCTACATTGACAGCAATACTGAAAGCAGCCCTACATTTACAAGATGTAAATGAGAATAGCAACTCACGCCCTAACTAGAGCTCAGTTAATTAATATTTATTTGGACAGCTTTACCATCAGTTTGTTTATATAATTCAAAAACAATACCGATGCCAAATAAGATAAAATAGATTGGACATATGGACTTGAATATAAAGTCATTGACTGAATTTTTCACTTTGCTCTCTCATTGCTTTTATGCTGTGAGAGATCAAAATTGGCTACCCTGAAATATGTCTCTTTACCTTGATTATTTTCTCTGATGGACATTTGATCTCCCCCAAACTGCCTAAAGAATTTAACATAGAAGACCTGTTTCAAGAAGGAGCCACTATCATATGATGGCTGTAATATAATGTAAAATTGATGTTACCATAGGAAAGCCACCTACAAGCCCATCTTATCAAAAATTCTGTCTCTTCCAGGCCACATTCTCTAGGTGGCCCTGCAAAGAGTTGCCAGACAAACATTTACATTTACAAGGGAAATCTTCATTTGTAAAGGTATCTCCCTCTCTGTATTGCGAAGAGGGGGGGATGGCCTTCTCTGTGGAAACTCTTATCAGTACGGAAGGAGAGGACTTAAATCTGCATACTCTTGATTACTGTAATTTCTATCTCCCTTCTGTCTCCCTCCCCACCCCCAACGTCCTCCTTTGTCTTTAGCTGAAGGTGGTATTTAAGATGAGAATCTCCACTATTGTGTTGAGAAACTCAGTTTCTCTGGTTTCTCCCATGTATACATGTTATTAAACTTGGTATTATTTTCTCCTGCTAACCTGTCTTTTAATTATTTGCCCAGCCATAAGAACCTAAAGGGAAAGGGCGGAGGGGGATGCTCTCTCTTCCCTGGAAATGCCGTGGTGTCTTTAAGCAATGGTTTCATGGGAGATACAACCAAATTATTCCATCATGAATGTATCTTTTCCTGGAGTAGAGAAAAGATATATGATATAAACAAAGATGACATAAAGAGGAAAACCCTTGCAACACCGCTTCGCTCCAATCAGTGTTCTCAATCAAAGCAAAAAATAATTTTTGGTAAACCCTTTGAAGGCAATAGTACTGCATTATACTATTTTGCAGGCCCTAGGAGCACATACCACAGTGGTTTGTACATCCTAGGTACTAAGATATATAAGAACTCCTAGCCTTTGAGATAAAACCATTCTCCGTTAGTCCCTTCTTTTATTGAATCAATAGCTATTAATGAAGCACTTTCTATGAGTCAGACATAAGAGATCTCATTATTATATGGTAGGTGAGAATCCTGCCATCGTGGGATTTAGATGCTTTGTGACAATACAGCACTAAAAATAATGTTAAGGTTTGGGCTACGAGAAAGAAAAGGATCTTCCTTATTTTCTCAGGAAATCTTAACTATACAAGTGTCTGGGCAAAAAAAAAACTAAAACAAAATAAAATAAAGATAAAACTCAATGTCCAAAGGACAGTTTATAACAAGAAAAAGACACAATATCAACTATTGAAAGAAATAGCTTGGAAATATGGAAAGCATAAGTATATTCTGTCTAATCTCATTCAGATTAATTAACTAATCTTGGATCTTTTACATTATCAAAAATATTACATAATGGAGCCGGCCTGGTGGCATAATGGTTAAGTTTGTGCACTCTACTTTGGTGGGCAGCCTGGGGCTCATGGATTCAGATCTCTGGTGCAGACCTACACACTGCTCATCAAGCCATGCTGTGGTGGTGTCCCACATACAAAATGGAGGACGATGTTTGCTCAGGGCCAGTCTTCCTCACCAAAAAATAAATAAATGTATAATTACATAATATCCAGCAAAAGATTATATACTTTATGAACAAGCAATCAACAGTAATGATGAGAATGTTATGAACAGTCAATGATAAGAAGGAACAAACTGATGAGATGAAGAATATTCTATTCCTCTACTTTCTCTGTTTTTTGAGCAAATTTCATATATGATTTAAATTGAAATAAATTCCAGATATTTAGAAAAGAGCTATAGATTTCCCCTTCTAATAATATTCTATTTCCCTACAAATCAATATAGATTTAAAAAATTTTAAGTATTTTCATGATACGAAACATAATACTGACACACTCAAATTTCCAGTAACAAGCAAACTAATAAGAAGCAGAAAAATGCCAATGTTGTTCTCACCAAGCTGTACTCCAAGCTCCAGAAAGTAGTAACAATTTAATCATTGGGCTACTTCAATGACATTGAAAAGATGTAATGAAATCATTCTACTTCTTCATAATTCAATAATATAATTCATACCAGAGAATTTAAAATGGATTTCACACATTTAAGGATACATTTTTATTTTTATTAAATGTATTTTATATATTACCAGAGGGAGAAGCTAAACAGCTCTGATAACATTGTAACTGACTGAAAGCCTGAATTCCAGCCAAAAAAAAAAAAAAGCAAATTTCAAACTCTATTTTGTATTTTAATAGGATCAGTTAGCAAGTTTAAATTCCCTCTGCTCATTGTGCTTTCAGGTTACAAATGAGATCTAAAACCATAAAGCAAAAGGAGGAAGAAAATTATTTTCGGATTCTCTGATGCTGGAGAAAATATATACAATGGGTTATATGAAGAAATGACCTTTATCTGCCAAAGTAATCTGAATATATTTCATATACATTTTTGAATAGTCAACGAGAAAGCAAATTATGTGAGAGAAAGTTGTTAAAATAAAAGCTAAATGAGACAAAATGTCACTTGATTTAAAATGTAATGTTATAGAGATAAATTAATGCAATGTAACCAGGTATAAAAATGCAGAAAAGGTCTTTTTTTATATTTCTCTGTTTCTATGACTATTAGTAAGAAGCACGTAGCACGGCTTGCTGTACCAGAAGATACCACAGTATCATCGTCTATAAGACCTTCGGATTTAACCTGACCTCCTCAGAATGGATAGCCACACTACAGCATGTTAGGAGACCTTTTTGATACCACTTTGATAATTCTTTGCAAACCTCCACTAGAAACAGAGAAAAACCACTTCAAGAGTGTGCACTTAACAGCTTACTGTTTACCTATACACTCCTAAGATCAAAACCCCCGGTCTTACTGTTTTTGTTAACAAGGAGCAGTAAAAGTCTGCCCACATACTGAGTTTTGGTTTCCATTTTACAATCTGAGATGACAGACGGCAGAAAAATGATGAGAAAACTGTGGGGAGGCTTCCAGAAGATTGATTCTCTCATCAGCTGATTCTTTTCTAGTTAGTCTTTTATTGACTACAAAGGTATAGCCAATGCAGAAAAGGAAAACCAGACTGCCCTGTTTAATCCTGAGGGCATTGGCAAAAGGTGATCACTTTTTGAGAAAACAGAGGCCTACAAGGAAATCAGCACTCTGTATGAGCCGTTAAGCTGATTTAAACACACAAGGGATGCCTGGGGTTGAGCGCAAGATCTCTGAGGTGTGAGATGAGAATGAAACCATTCCACAGACTAACATTACTGAGCTTTAGTCGCAGGTGGTACAGTTGATCAGTCAGGAACCTGTCATTTGGAGAATAGGCCAATATATCTGAGAGACACGGAAAATCCTTCATTTTTTTTCCTCCTTCTCACCAAGAGTAAAAATATTGCGATTTCGAACTTTTGACAATTATCGACTGTAAGTTATCACAATTTAAGCACCTGTAAGAAGTGAGCAAAACCAAAACATATCTACATTTTCTAATGTTTGTCTAAGATGGCAAACAATAATAACTCATAGTGGCCAAACCAGATATTTAGTTCTGATGTAAGTCCATCTGGAACGAAATCTTTACATGTTGTCAGCATAACCTGCAATCCTGACAGCCCAGAAAAATCTACATGAAATTTTCATAGCTAGAGACAGAAGATTCACATTTCCCCTTTTGTTTTGCTGATTTTATGGTTTGGATGGTCAGTTTTATTACTGGTGTATTATTACTTAAACAATTGCAGAGAAAAATCTGCAATTTGACAATATTCAGTTACTGATTGGAGTCTTAGAGAGAGAGCAAAATGTTAAAATGTGTCATTAACTTATATTTGTAATGGCTGTATATGATTCTATCACTCTACGTTTGCTTATTGCTACAGACATTTCAACACCAATCTAAGACTGAAGTGACAAATTAAATAAAACATAGTAAATGAAATACTACATGTTTTAAAAGGGTATTTTCACTACAACCAATTCTGCGTCATGAACGTTTAGGTTTACAATATAAGCTAATAAGGATGTTAAGATATTTTATTAAAATGAAGATACCATCAATTTCAAATGCACCTAATTTCAAACATGTGATGTCCTGAATTAAGAAAACACAATATTTGATTTTGCCTTTATTTACAAAGGGTAAACCGTAGAATTCCTAGATATAGTAGTCTTCTCTTCACATAACACTCTATGACAGTACATATCATTAATGATTATACCAACAATTATTTTTTGAGTGTCCACCAGATGTCATGTAATTTCCTCAATTCTAGGAGACTATGTAGTAGTGTGGATTTTTTGCAGTTTACAGTCAATAATCAAAAATTGAAGAAAAATTTGATTCATGACCTCATCTATTTACCTCCTTACTAGAATCTTTTAAATAATAGAGTCTAGAAATAATAGACTAAAAAAATACCAGAAAGAAATACATACCAGAAATAACTTTGCAGAGGATAAATTCTTTTTAGAATTTTAACCTATTAAGCTTTACATGTTTTTAAAGACATGTTTGCAATATACTGCCTTCTCATTACTTCTCCCAGCTCTTTGGTTTAAACCCTGGCATAATGCAGTAATGCTTACACGCATGAGCTCAAATCATGAAATTATTTTCTCTGACTACAATCCTCTGTGTTTATGCCCCTCTCACCCCCTTACACCTACTGATTTCATATTGTTTCTAGTCCACTCATACTTGCTTATTGTAAAAGCCAATCAGCTCCCTTTGGCCCCCATTTATCTCCCTATCTCTAGTTAGTCATAACCAAGATCTGTCCTTCTTCAAGCTAGAGATGATGTCTCTAGACTTTTTGATTGTCAGAATATGGCCAAGCAGCACACACACATACACCAGAATGGCAGACAGCATTCACGGGGGCAAATTCAAGGAACAGGCATTGTGGCAGGTACTCAGGCCCAGTAGCCCCATCACAGACTGTGCAGAGCACAGAAATCTTTCAGGACCAAACCTCAGACTCCTGATAAAGATCACAGACCCCTGGACCATGGAACCTTTAGACTGCAGGATTAGAAAAGTATCATCCCTCCACTGGCATGATCAGGAGTCGGGATACAACAATAATATGATATGCCACAAACTGATTCCAACCTTAACCTTGCAGTACCAGCCCCTCCCCAACACAATCATGGAGCTGGAGGACAGCCATGCGGTTGAAGTTGTGTCATATGACAAGCACAGTTATTCAGTCATCACAAGCGAGGAAACACCAGTCCCTTCACTGGTGGGGTAATGAAGCTGGGGTCCAAGTCTCGCACAGGAACCTGCACTATGTAGTAAGCAGAGCGCATCAGCCTTCAGGACTGATGAAGCACCAGCCTCTTCCTGAGCATAATGTGGGGCTGGGATCCAAGCCATGTCATTGACAAGGATCACTTGCCTGAAGCATTAGGTCAAAACTGGTTTTCATGGAACTTTGTAGGAAGCCTGTGCCTTCTCTGAGTGGCCAGGCTGCAGGGGTTAAGTCTTAAAAACTTTTAACTTTTACCTCTTAGGGATTAAAAATTCAAAATGAAATAGAAGTTCTAATCGTTTATTTTCATATCCCAATTTTTACATTCTCTGGAGCTCACATTTTCTCCAACCCTGGGTAAATGGTAACACCTGTGTTCTCAGCTCCTGCTGCCTCTCTGCCAGGCATTGCTGAGAAAGTCATTAAATTGTGTCCACTTATTCCATTATCAGTTGGGTGCTTACCTGTCCTTTTAAGCAACTCTCATTTAATCTCTATGCAATTTCTTTCAATATCAATTACAAACTGTCCCTCTCTGTGCAGGCTCTCATTCTCAGGAGAAACTTTGCTGCTATAACTACAGAATCTTAGAAAATGAACATCTTCAATGTTTCTATTCCAACCTGAAAATGTTTCTCCATACTCCTTTATTCTTTTTCCTGTTTTACTCTTTCTGTATTAGAGTACACAATCCTTTTTTCCTCTAGCTCTATATTCTATTAGTTACCCATTAGTTATTTATTAGTTATTCTATTAGACATGGCTCATGCCTTCAATTTCTTATTTATACATTTCCCCTCCCCATATCCCAATGAATCAAAATATAATTTAATAAAATCTCCATTTGTCCTCTAGTTATCTTTGCTCTGTTGCATTCCTTTCATTATAAATTTCTTAAAAGAAAAGTCTTTCTCTTTGTCTTGATTTTCTTTACCAATTCACTCATCTCTTAATTCCTATTAACCAGGTTTTCACCACCAAAAATGTTCTCTTGGAGATCTACAACATCAGAAGTACTGCTCTGGGTGAAATCTGTTAAGCACTTTACAAATATAAGAGGTCAGTCTTATCAATTGTCCTCAAATTTTTACTTCTCTTCCTGTCTCTGATTTCTCCTGGTTTCTTGGGTGAACCTCAGATCAGAGCAATTCTTCCATCTTTAAAAATCTTATTTTATTTTATTTATTTTTTGTGAGGAAGATCGGCCCTGAGCTAACATCTGCCAATCTTCCTCTTTTTGCTGAGGAAGACTGGCCCTGGGCTAACATCCATGCCCATATTCCTCCACTTTACATGGGATGCGGCCACAGCATGGCCTGACAAGTGGTGCGTGATGGGTGGGTGCCCGGGATCCAAACCGGCGAACCCCGGGCCACCCCAGTGGAGCGTGGGCACTCAACCACTTGTGCCACCGGGGCCTGCCCATTTTTTTTTCTTTTTTTTGTGAGGAAGATCAGCCCTGAGCTAACATCCATGCCAATCCTCCTCTTTTTGCTGAGGAAGACCGGCCCTGAGCTAACATCTATTGCCAACCCTCCTCCTTTTTTTTCCCCCTTTTTCTCCCCAAAGCCCCAGTAGATAGTTATATGTCATAGTTGCACATCCTGCTAGTTGCTGTATGTGGGACGCGGCCTCAGCATGTCCGGATAAGCGGTGCGTCAGTGTGCGCCCGCATCCGAACCTGGGCCGCCAGTAGTGGAGCACGCGCACTTAACCTCTAAGCCACGGGGCGGCCCCTTTAAAAATCTTTCTATCCCCTATCTTATCGTATTAGCCTGACCCATACTGAATAAAGATATCGAAAGAATTAGCAAGGATGTAAGCAAATTAAAGTGATGAAACGAATGCATTCAATAGCAATAGCATAAAAATTACATGTATACATGTATGTATTTAATCTCCTTCTCCTCTCATACATTATGTGCTTATTGTGAGTCATATGAATCTGCCAAAAGAAAATTACATATGTTTTTTAAACTGTGCTTTTAAAATAAGCTTTGCCAACTGCATATTTGTGTTGCTTTGCATTAGGATTAGAATTAATTCTTCATGGTGTTTTAGATGTTTTGTGAAATCAAGTCTTTAAATGATTCCTCTCTAACACTATGGCAGTTTTTGCTTTCAGCTATGCATATATTATATATGACATGCGTATTTAATATAAATATTTCACACATAGATGAAAAAGTATGATTGTACAATTTACCACACCTTCAGGAATGGGGGTTAAGAGACATTTTATTTTTAAAAGAAATTGCTTGAATTAAAGATAGACAGATCTTCTCACTACCAAGCCAAATGTCATGGTAAAAAAAGAAACTCCTAGAAAATGTAGACATACAATGGAATTGATTGATGGATAAAATAAAAGCCTTGTTTATCTACAGTACCAAAAGATATATTTCAATATTCCCTTTGCAAACAGGAAAAAAAACATAGCAGGGGAGAAATTTTATTTCTCAGTCTTTAAAGACAGAAAGGAAAATTCTGTGGAAGAATACATAAATTGTAAATGACATTTAACAGATATCACATGTGAAAGTGCCTTCAGTGCACTATTTCCAATTTGCTTAGACATCTTGAAAGTCAAACATCAAGATAAGTGCCTATAACTTGCCCCAGAATGGCCAAGCTTTAAAGAGAAACGGTGTTTTCTGATTTAACTTATTACTATTGATTCACAAGGGAGAAGTTGCATTCAAATATATATTTTCAAAATAACATATCATAGACTAAAAACATCAAAATACATTGAAACAGTGTTTAAACAAAGAAAGAAAAATGAGAATAAAACTATAGTAATTCACATACAAACATATCCATTCTAGCTCACACTGGCAGCTTAAAATATCAATAATTTGTTTCTTTTAATATACACTTGTTAGAAATCCAATTAAAACCAATGGTGAGAAGAAGAATGAATCTACCAAATATTTATTTTTACACTATATTCAAGGTTCTTTTGTATCTCATTCCAAGTTGTAACCTCATTTAAACAGCTCAATCACCTAGCATATCACAAAAGCATAATTACTGGCTTATCTCATTCAATCTTGCTTTTCATGCCCCGCCTTAGCGCAGCTGGCACTGAACCATAGTTATACCACAGGAAATCTACTAGCTGGAAGGACTCTGCCATACATCTCACAGGGAAGCTTTTAATACAGCCCTTATTTTAAACAGTTACTCAAGCATTGCTAAGCAGAGGGTTCAAAGAAGTCTGGGTTCTTACTCACTTTTGCACATCTTTACTCCCAAACCTGGGATATACACCAGATTCAAGTTTAGTTTCCATAGTGTGAAATCAAGTAAAATTTAGGACAGTCTTTGAATAATTCACTATATGAAGCTGCAAACCTAGACTATCAACTATCTCTGTAATATTCTGACACAAAAGCAGTTTCAAAAATTAAAGTATCATGATAATTACATTATTAAATTTGAAAACCTATGTGAAATGGACATATTCCAAGAAAATTACAAAATGCCCAAATTGACAAAAGATGAAATAAAGCAGTGAATAGGCCACTAAATCTTACGGAAATTTAAATGTTAACCAATTGCTCCCTTTCTCCAAACTAGGTCTAAATGGCTTTACCTGTCAGTTCTACTAAACTTTCAATGAGTAACTAACTTCCGTCTTTCTCCTAGGGCTGCTGTAATGCTAAGACAAGGCAAATGAGAAAAATCATGAGGCTATTTCACTTATAAACATGTAAGCAAAATCCTAAAGAAAATATTAGCTAACTAAAACCCCAACAAAATATGCCATGATCCAGCAGAGTATATGACAGAAATGCAAGGATATTTCACCATCCAAAGTATGTATTCTACCACATTGTTATTAAGAAAAAGAAAAAATATGATTTTCTCAAGTGATGATTAAAAAAACCTTTAGCAAACTAGAAAGAGCAGGAAATTCTCTTAAAAAGTAGGTAAACATATGTGTTTGTTGTCTATTACTGCATAACATATTTCCTCAAAACTCTGCAGCTTAAAACAACTAACATGTATTATCTCATATTTCCTGTGAGTCAGGAAAGTGGATACAGATGAACTTGGCAGTCTGCCTCAGCGTTCCTCACAAGGCTGCTATCAAGATGTTGGCGAGGGCTATAGTCATCTCAAAGTTCCAGTGAAGGAGGATCTGCTTCCAAACTCACTCACATGGCTGTTAACAGGCCTCAGACGAACTGCTTCCAAGCTCATTCACACGAATTGACTGACCACTGAAGATCCACTTCCAGGGTCACACTCATGTGGGCCTTCTCATAGGGCTGCCTCGTGACATGGCAGCTGACTTCCCCCAGAGCAAGCAAGAGAGTACACCCAAGACAAAGGCAACAGTCTTTTTATAACCTAACCTTGGAAGTGGCAACCTATCACTTCTGCCGTATTGTATTCTTTAGAAGTGAATAAATAAGCCGACTCTGCACTCAAGGGAACAGTATAAATACCATAAGGCAGGGATCATTGGGGCCATCTTAGGGGCTATCTACCAAAACCTAGACGAATGGAAGAACTTAACCAGGAAACTAGAAAATGGATGCATTCAATTTGAGAATGGGAATAAAACAAAGATATCTGTTGTCTTTATCCACACTATTTCTAATGATTAATATACTCCAGTAGTCTTGGCCAATGTGATAAGGAAATAAAAAGTAATGAGGTATAAGAATTGTGAGGAAAGATAGAAACTCTCAAGACATGATCATCTACCTTAAAAGAATAATTAACTATAAAAAGTTTAGCCAGTTTACCAACTAAAAACTCAACCTACAAAATTAAAAGCATTTCTTTAAATCAGCAATAACACCATAAAATATGACTTAAAAATAAGATAGCATTCATAATAGCAACAGAATCATAAAATATCTAAGAATTAATCAAAGCAAGAATACAAATTCCCTCTTTAGAGGAAACAATGAAATTATAATAAATGACTATTATTGCTCAGCTCTGGGTACTGTAACAAAATACCATTGACTGGTGGCTTAAACATCAGACAATTATTTCTCACAGTTCTGGAGGGTGGGAAATCCAAGATTAAGTTTCCGGCAGATTTGGTTTCTAGTGAGGGCCCTCCTTCTGACTTGCAGATGGCTGCCTTCTTACTCTATCTTCACAGGGCAGAGAGAGAGAAAGCTCTGGTCTCATTTCCTCTTCTTATAAGGACATGAATTCCATCACCGGGGCCCCAACCTCACTTAAACCTAATTACCTCCTAAAGGCCTCACCTCCAAATACCATCACATTAGGGATAAGGGCTTCAACATATGAATTTGGGGGAGACATAAACATTTACTCTATAACAAGGACATAGATGTTTATTTGAATAAATGAAGAGACATTGAAAGTCTCAAAAGGGATGATTCCATATTATTAAAAGATCAATTAAAATTCCAGTTGGATATTTTTGAGTCACTTAAAAAACTTACTCTAAAATTTCATGAATATGTAAAGGTAGATGGAAACTAGGTCAACCTTATAAATGAGTGATAAGAAATTACCTGTCCACCCAGATATTAATTCATATGATAAATCTAAAACCATAAGAAAGTGTAGTATTGACACAATATTGACAAACAAAACAATAAAAAAGAAAGCTCAAAGACAGACGTTGGCATATATGGGAACATTTTATACTCACAAATAGTCAAAGAATGGGTATTTTGAATGTTATACCAATCTTACATTCTTGGGATAAACACTACTTGGTGATGATATAGTGGTCTTTTTATGTGTGATTGGATTCAATTTGCTAGAATTTTGTTTAGAATTTTTGTATGTATGTTCATGAGGAATATTGATCTGCAGATTTCTTTTATTGTAATATCTTTATGCAGTTTTGGTATCAGGATAATCCTGGCTTCATAGAATGAGTAGGGAAGTTTTCTCTCCTTTTCCACATTCTGGAAGAGTTTCTGGAGAATTGACATTATTTTTTCTATAAATATTCATTAGAATTCACCAGGGAAGGCATCTGGGCCTGCAGTTTTCTTCACAGAACATATTTAACTACAAATTCAATGTCTTTCATAGATATAGAACTAGTTACGTTATTTATTTCTTCTGAAATAAGCTTTAATGGCTTATTTCTTTCAAGAACTTTTTCCATTTCATCTAAGTTGTCAAGATTATTGGCAGAAAGTTGTGCATAAATTTCTTAATTATCTTAAATATCTGTAGTGATGTCATCTCTCTCATTCCTGATGTTGGTAACCTGTGTCCTCTCTCCTGTTCATTCTGTTAATTCAGACGCTTATCAATTTTATTGGTTTTCTTAAAATACTAGATTTTGTTTTTATTGATTTTCTCTATTGTTCTCTGTTTTATATTTTATTGACTTCCACTTTGATACTTAGTTTTTCCTTTCTTCTTCTTACTTAGTATTTAATTGCTAAGGTAATTAATTTGAGACCTGTTTTCTAATATGGGCATTCAGTGCTATAATTTCTTCCTAAGTAATATGTTAGCACTATCCCATACATTTTAATATGTTCTCATTTTCATTCATCTCAAAATTCTTTCTAATTTCCATTTTTATTTCTTCTACAACCCACAGGTTATCTGGAAGTAAGTTCTTTAGTTTCCAAATATTTGGCTACTTTCCAGATACCTTTGCTTTTATTGATTTCTAAATTAATTCAACTGTAGTCAAAGAATATATATTCTATGACTTAAATCCTTGCATATTGATTGAAACTTGCTTTATGGCACAGAATATAGTCTATTTTAATAAATGTTAATGTACTCTTAAAACAAATGTGTATTTTGCTGTTGTTTCACAGTATGTTCTGCAAATATCAATTAACTCAAGTTGGTTGTTAGTGTTGTTCAAATCTCCTATACCCTTATTGATTTTCTGTCCACTTCTTCCATCATCTATTGAGAGAGAGATGTTGAAATCTCCAACTATAATTTAAACTTATCTATTTCTCCAAGCAATTCTCTCAGTTTTTGCTTCATATATTTTGGAGTTCTGCTATTTGATGCATACACATTTAAGATGACGTCCTGTTAATAAATTTATCCTTTTATTATTATGAAATGACCTTCTTTATCTCTGGGGATATTTTTGACTCTGAAATCTAGTTTTTCTGATATTAAAACAGATTCTCTGATTTCTTTTGATAGGTATTAGCATAGTATATTGTTTTCTATCCTTTTACTTTTAACTTATTTGTGTATTTATATTTAAAATCCATTTCTTGTAGACAGTAGATAGTTAATTCTTGCATCTTTGTCCAATCTGACAATCTCTGCCTTTTAATTGGTATATTTAGACCATTTACATTTAATTTAATTTATTAATATGGTTAGGTTTAAATAAAATATCTTGCTATTTGTTTTCCATTTGTCATGTTCTTTACCTCTTTTTTCTTCTTTTTGCTGCCTTCTCAAGACTGGATTCAATACTTGAAAGGGAAGTATGATGAAAGAAGTAGGCAGATGAAGTGAAATTTCTTATGTATCTAAGTGGAGAATTTCCATAGAATATGAACTTGAAGTTCAAGGGAGTGGTCTAGGATAGAGATAATAATTTGAGGGTTGTCTGCATATTCTTGGTGTTTAAAGCCTTGAGACTGGATGTGATCACTTGGAATGTGAGTATGTAGAGTAAAGATAAGAAGATCAAAGAAAAATCCTAGGATACTCTAAATTTTAGAAGGGAGAGAGTTAAGGAGGAACTTGCAAATGGTATTGGTAAAAAATCACAAGAGAGGTTGGAGGAAAACCATATTAGTATGTTGTCTTGGAAGCCAGGTGAAGAAAGGCTTTAAAGTAAAGAGAATGATCAATTGTTTAAAATGTTGCTTTAGGTCAATGAGAATAAAGATTGTAAAGTGACTAATAGATTTAGCAATGTGAAAGTCCTTGATGACTTCAGTAAGAGCAGATTTGGTACAATAGAGAGGGCAAAGCCAGATATCAGTAGGTCCAAAAGAGGACGGGAGGGAAAATATTGGGGACAGTGACTATAGATAATTTTTTTCAGATAGTTCTCTTGTAAAGGGGCTTATTTATGATCAACTAAATAACAGCTCATTTGTTGGATAACGGAAAAGATATAGTAGAGAGAAAAAATTATCAGAAAATAGAGGAGAATGTTTCATTGCTCAACTCATTTTATGATGCCACCATAATCCAAATCCCAAACCTGAGAAAACATTATGGAAAAAAAAAAATTGTAGAATACCCCTCATGAATATAGACTAAAAGTTCCTAAAAATATTAGCAAATTGAATACAACAACGTAGAAAAAGTGACAATACACCATGGCCAAGTAAGTACCTTTTATTCTTAGAATAGAAAGTTGGTTTAGCATCCTAAAATCAATCACTGTAATTTACCATATTAACTGAATAAAGGAGAAAAATTATATGATTTCAAAAAATTCAATATCCATTCATGATAAAAAAAACTCTCAGCAAAATAGGAATAATTAGGAATTTCCTCAAATTGATAAAGTGTTCTATGAAAAACATACTTATTGGTGAAAAGCTAAATTTGTTCCCCATAAGCTTGGGAACAAAGTAAGGATGCTCACCTTAACCACTTTTATTTATTATTTCACAGAATGCCCTAGCCATTGCAATACAATCAGGAAAGTAATAAAAGGCATGAATATCCAAAATGAACAAGTTAAACTGTCCATATTAGTAGATGATATGATATTCTATATAGAAAATACCAGGGAATGTACAAAATAACTACTAAAAGTGAGTTTGATGTATGATACAAAATTAATCTTAAAATTAATTTTATTTTTATATACTAGTAAAAAAAACATTGGACAATGAAATTTTAAAATCTCACTTAGGGTAGCACCAAAAATCATGAAGTATCTACCAAAACATGTTCAAGCCATGTACACTGAATAATAGAAAAAAAAAAAAAAAAGGTGAGGGAAATTAAAGAGTTAAATAAATGGAAAGATATACCATGTTCCTGAATTTGAAGACTCAATACTATTAAATGGCAATTGATCTATTGATTCAAAGAAATTCCAATAAAAATTCTAATTCGTTTTTTCTAGAATTTGGCAAACTGATTCTAAGATTTGCTTGGAAATGCAAAGGACCTAAATTAACAATACCATTTTTTCTAAAAAAAGAACAAAGTATAAGAACTTACCCTACTTGATTTTAAGTCTTACTATAAAGCTAGAGTAATCAAGACAAATTAATATTTCCAAAAACAAAACAAAACAAAAATAGAAATGTAGATCAAGGGAAGAGAACAGTCCAGATACAGACCTACAAGATACGATCAACTGATTTTTCATGAAGGTGACAAGGCAGTTCAATGGGGAAAAGAAAGTCTTTCTACAAATTGTGCTTCAATAACTGGATATCTCCATGGATATGGGAAAACACTGACCTCACACCAAACACAAAATTAACTCAAAATGAATTATAGACCAAAATATGAGATCCAAAATAATGAAATATCTAGAAAAAAACCATAAGAGAAAAACTTTGTGACTTTGGCAAAGCCAATTTTCTTAAATAGAACAAGAAAGCTTGAGTCAAAAACGAAAAAATTAATAACTGGACCTCATCAATACAACAAATTTTGCTCTTTGAAAGAGGTCATTTAAAAAAATGAAAAGACAAACCACAGACTGGGAGAAAACACTCAAAATATGTATATTAGACAAAAATCTTGTTATTTGCAGAATATGAAGAATTCTTACAACCCTATAATAAGAAAACAATCCAATAAAAATTAACACAAAAATATATATACGAATGTCCAATTAGTAAATGAAAAGATATTCAGCATTATTATTCACCAGAGAAATGCAAATTAAAACTAAAATGAGATACCATTATATAACCATGAGAAGGGATCAAAATAAACAATCTTACCATATCAAGCGTTAGTGAGGATGTGGAGCAACTCAGCATACAGTGCTGATGAGAATATAAAATGGTATAATCACTGTGGAAAACAGTCTGACAGCTTCTTAACAAAGTGAAACACTCACCTACCATGTGACTCAGTCATACTGTTTCTCAATATTGACCACAGAGAATTGAAAATATATGTCTGCACAAAGATTTGTATATGAATGTTCATTGAAACTTCATTTACAATAGCCCAAAACTGGAAACAATTCATATGCTCATCAAAAGATAAGTGAATAAACAAATTGAGTTATATTTGTTCAATAGAATATTCCTAGTCAATAAAATAAAATAATGTTATATATAACAACATAGATGAATCTCAAAATCATTGTATTGAAGGAAAGAAGCCAGGCAAAAAAAAAATGGTATATGCCTTAACATAAAGTTCTAGAAAATGCAAACTGAGCTGTAACAGATAACAGTTTACCGATTGCTTGAGGATGGGGATGGTGGGACGGATGAATTATAAAGGGGCACAAGGAGACTTTGGAGGATGATGGAAATGTTTATTCTCTTGATATTGGTAATGATCTCACAGTTGTATAAATATATTGAAACTGATCAAATTAAACACTTTATACATTTTCAGTTTATTTTACTTCAATTGTAATTTAAAGTTAAAAAATATAGCTCCTATTGAAACTTCTATTAAGTTGCCAAATATAATTGAAAGTTATTATAGCCTCAACAGAAAATGAACTGGTACAATCAGTGGGGCACTTATAGTTTAAAGACAAATATCTTTTGTAAAAATATCTTAGCACGCAGGAAAACTTAGAATTTTATTAAGCAAAGCAACTTATAAGCAGCAGATGTTGTAAAAGCAACAATTAGCGCACTGCTACCACCGAAGGATCTCCTTTGGGTATTTCTACCACTCTGGTATTACAAAAAATCCTAGCACCTGCAATGTTCAGGAAAAGAAAGCAGCAGGGATCATGAGTCACGGGAGTAGGAGAAAAATCTTTCAACTTAAAAAAAATTTTTTATGTAACATACAGTCGTATATATTATAAAAATTCCAAATGTATTTCTATCTCTGAAATATGTACAATCTGTCCACCCTCCCCCTTCTCTGCCTCTGTCTCCCCCAAGACCCAGCATGTTTCCTCTGGCTACAGTCAGCCTTCTTTCTGGCTCTCACTCTTTCTTTTTCTTCTTCCAATTTCAAAGCAGGTCAAGGATATTTCTAAAGTACAAATTCCTCATTTCATTACCCCGTCTTCAATATGGGAATAATGCACTAACCTTGTAGTGTTTTTAAGGCTGGGAGGGCTATAAACAGATAGATAGATAGATGATAGATAGATATTCCCTAAGAGATAGCGATTAATCAATTTAAAACATATGAACAGTGTTTTCATCACACAGAATTTGACCAGTGCTTTTCATGCAGGCCATCAGCACACTTATATACACATGAGCTCAAACTGTAGATTTTTGCCTCTCTACTTAACTGGGACTGCTTTCTCCGGGTGATATCCAAAACTATCTTCTCCTTTGAATTCCTTCCCCAATGTAGAGTGAGATTTGGAATCAAGCGCTACACACAAAAGCAAGTGTGTAAAAAACAGCATAGGAGGGCCAGCCTGGTGGCGCACTGGTTAAGTTCACACGCTCCGCTTCGGCAGCCCAAGGTTCGCTGGTTCAGATCCCCGGGCATGGACCTATGCACCGCTTATCAAGCCACACTGTGGCAGGCATCCCACATAAAGTGGAGGAAGAAGGGCACAGATGTTAGCCCAGGGCCAATCTTCCTCAGCAAAAAAGAGGGGGACTGGCAACAGATGTTAATTCAGGGCTAATCTTCCTCAAACAAACAAACAAAAAAAGCCAGCATAGGACTCTTTCTACTAGAATTTTAGCTACTGTCCTATTGACATTAAAACCTGACGTCTCTTAAACCAGTTTTGCAAGTACTTATGAGGTGGAAGTCTTCCACGGAACAGATTTCTGGCAATTAATATGGACAATAGAAAGGAATAAAGAATGGCTTATGAAGGGACTCAGTTCTGACACCGTTTCATTTAAGCCAGCTGCAGTCACTTGCACAAGGGTTGTTGTACATGGGTTCAACCTTTTATTGTAGATTCAGTGGTGTTCCACAATTGAGTCATGGCTGGTGCTACTTACTCTACAGGTGATATATATTCAAAGACACGAATGCATTATTTGTGCTTGCCATCTACCATCCCCCTGGATTTATTTATGAAGACTATAATTGATTTTACAACCAACCGCCAACCCCCATCAGACATGTTACCCACAATGCTCTTTCTGCTATTTCCCGCAGGTGCTGTAGTCAGACTTTCCTGCTGGCATTTTCTTAGATGAGTATTGAGAAATGAGCTTTATTTTAACATACACACACACACACACACACACACACACACACACACACACAGCTGAATTTCTGCAAAAAATAAGAAAATTCAAATGTAATCAAACCAAGACAACCACTTCAGCTTGCAGTTCAGTAAAGAAGTCAAATTCTTGATATGGTACTTAAGAAAAGTCTTAACATTTAAAAGTTCTATTATCAAAGATTTCCTAAAATGTGACCTAAAATACAAAGCTACTCTTGCTATTAGTTGCTACTATTCCTATTGTTCTTTCCTTCATAGGCCAGAATACTGTTCTAAACAGTTTCATTTATTTTATAATAAATCTGATGCTTCAAATTGTCACTTGTTGGAGGAGACCATCTGTGCTTCAGTGTTGGCATTCATCTTGCAGGCTAATAAATTTGTCATATTAGTTACTATTTCAGCCAATAAATCCATAGATAGGAAATCTGAGTATGGGATGTGTCATTAACAAACTGTTACTTCAGATTGAAACAAAAGCACCTGCTATCCAATTCTTAAGATCTGTAAGTTTCCCTAAAAATATTCACGATTCTATTTTGTAGTAGAGTCTACATACACACAGTGTTTATTCGCCAAAGACCCTGTCTGCCTAAGGATACTTTGGCTATCTGAAAATGCCATTATCTTATGCTAATGTTGTATCACCACAGTAAGCAATAATTAATTATTCTGCTTGGTAAGACACCCAGTATAATGGGGTCGATATAACTTAGCAGCTAGCGTAAGACACAGAAATTTTGTGGAACAAACTGTTTATTTTATAATTGAATTTCACTGAGGTTGTTTTGTTTTGTTTTGTTTTTGCATGTGTTATTTCGGTAGAAAACGTTTTACCACAATTTTTCCCTGTATAAAACAGAATTTTAGTGATCAAATATTTCTTCATGTAGACTTTTTTTAAGTTAGTTACTGATTTCAGCAAAGAGATTCTTTCACATAAGTTAAAATATTAAATAGTTTTATAAAAATTATTACAAAATAATGGTCCTTGTAACCCCTTTCTCTATTTCCATTCCCCAGAGGCAACAACTTTCAACTGTTTGACCTAGCTAAGTTTATTATACCTAATTCTTAATGTTTTTTTAGTTACAGGAATTATTAATTGATTTCCTAGTATGGAAGATGAGAATTTAGTCATCTGTCAAACACCACTCACCCTCCAAACATAAACAAAATGTATATCTCCAAAATTATTTCAATTTCTGAAATATATCTGGATCCACTCATCCTCTCAATACTTTTATATCATACTTTTAGTCAGGTCAACATTCAATGCTTAGATTATTATGATTATGTGAACACTATTCCTGGGTGAACTATGTACTAGATGGAGATTACATTTTTGGGGGGAGCACACCTTTTTGTTTACATTGAAGGTAATATTTAGCTTGTTTTTACATTTTTGTGTTCTCTTTCCCACTAATTCAGCCCCAAGCTTCCCCCAAGTTGTCTACATTTTCTCTCAATATGTTCAAATACCTGTTGCGTCCTGTCAATTGCCTTACGTCCCCTGGAGTTTTTTGACCTCCTTCCTACATCTGGAGCTCAGCTCTCACCCTCACATCCCTTTCACCATCATCCTGGGGCTTTATCTTTTTCTTGAGTTGAAGCCGTTATTTCCTGGATCCTATTATTTCTTCTTTCTGGGTTTACCCATTCCTTCAGTTCTTGAGAAAGGATATGTAAATAGTAAACTTTTGAGCATTCTCATATTGGAAAATATCCTTCTCTCCCCTTACACAAAATTGTGTATAAAATTCTAGGTTGTTACGTCATTTTCTTTCAAAATTGGAATGCCTTGCTCCATTGTCTTTTATCTTCTGGCGTCACAATAGAGAAATCCAGGAACATTTGGACTACTGATTCTTTGTATGTGACCTCTTTTATTGTTTGCTTGTTTTTTTTCAAGAAGCTTTTGCAATTGTCCCATTTACTCCAGTGTGTTGATATTTCATGATGATGTGCGTTAATGTGGGTCAATTTTTTTCCATTGAACATATTTTTGTTGAATACAGAAACTGATGTCCTTCGATTCCATGAAATCTTGAATCATTTCTTTGATAATTTTATTCACTTAATTTCTCTGATCTCTCTTTCTGATATATCTGCCATTTTGTTTTTGGACTTCCTGGTCTGATACTAAGTTCTTTTTCCTATATATCTGTTTTGGCTTTCTGTGTTTTGTGTATTATGATTCCTGGATATTCATATTTAAAGATGGAACACCTAAAAGCTGATTCAAAGCTCTGTACTGGTGAATGGTCGTTGTCACCTTGGAGCCTGACTGTAGGTCAGCTGGCAGAGCTATTTCATTAGGGAATCTTGGATGTGGACGTCTTTAGATTTCTCTCTTTGGCTACTCAGATTCCCCAGAATGGAATCAGCCTATCTCCTGCATGGAGAGTATAAGACTGGCTGTCAGTATTCTGGGATTTCAGCTGGGGAAGAAAACAGGACATTTCAGTGATAAAAGAAACAGTTGAAAAGAAAAACCTACTTAAAATACTTGTGATGTCACAAAGAAGGCAGTTCAAAATAAGTACTATAAATCAACATATTTTTATGTAACAGCAATAAACATTTAGATCTTTTAAAGTCTGTTCATCTTTTTTATCTTAGTAAATCTACTTTTTAAAATTTAATTGAAGAAACAGAAACTTGGCAAAGATTTCTGTGCAATGTTACCTAATATTATTTATGATACAAAAAGCTAGAAAATACCTAAATGCCCCAAAATAGGATTAACTCTATTACATATTATGTACTATGTATAATACATTATTAGAATATATTATGTAACATATATATTGATCTTATATTTTACTACACATATATGGCACTTGTTATTTTAAACAGGCATCAATCAACTTCATTTCTTACCCAATTTTTTGCAACTTAAAAATAGAAAGAAGAAAAGAAAGAAGGAAGAAAGAAAGAAAGAGTGAAAGAAAGAACGAAGGAAGGAAGGAAGGAAAGAAGGAAGAAGGAGCGAGGAGGAGGGGCAAGGGGAGGAGGTAGGATGGGAGGAAGGGAGGGAGGGAATAACCTTTTCCAGTTTTTTTTACAATCTCAGCCAGTAGAACAGAATGTCAGAATTTCGACTCTGTCCTTTATTTACTCTCAAAGCATTCAGCATTTTTATTGGCTTCGTGGAAATCTCTTCATGCCATAAGTTGCCAAGAATATGGAAGACACTGATGACTAGCTAATAAATTTATACGGGATGGAAAATATTCTAAAGCCCCTTTGCCCCACGGCCAATGCTGTCTTTTTATCAAAATTTTGTAAATGCTGAAGTACTGAAAATCAGAATCTCAAAAACATAAAAATAATGTAAATTTAGCTCTAAGGCCATCTCAGCGCTCTTTTCAAGGCTCTCGCCTTTGAATAAGCAGTCAGAGTCAGAAGTGCTGAACGTTTCTCTGTCTTGTAAAAGGCAGTAGTAACCTGGCACAAACCAGAACAGTGCAGCCAGAAAGCCTAAGAAGTTTCTTTTGTTACATAGAACAAAGAAATGAGCTACACGGTTTAAAACCCATCAGGGTTTCTGGAACAAGTGAAACTTTTTTTGTTTGTTTCAGAACTGTTAAAAAAATTCTTATACACCAAAGCTTTTACAATCAAAATAGGCTGTATTCATGGTATCTCAAGCAAAGGAAATAACTTATTTGAAGAAAAATACTTTAAAAATAAAAAAATAATAACCTGACATGACTCTTACTGAGAAGTCAATATCATAAAGTTCACACATTAAATATACACAAGTATAATCAAGGTATGCAGTAGAGCCTTTCCTTTAAAGGCTAATTTCTTTGGAGGGTCACATGACAGGAAGAAATAAATGTTTAAAACGGTGCTCAGCCCTCTCCAAGCTCTGCTAAATAACTCCAACTAAAAAATCTAATTGGAGAAGGAAGAAGTGTATTATATATTCTCTATACACCTTCAGTGATAATGATCATTTTTAACTATTATTAACTATATCTTTAATTCTGTGTATCTTCATTTGTCCAAACAGTTTTTATAAATTACAAGAGCTTGGAGGACTTGAATTTGACTCTACTGCCTTCCTTCCTGGCAAGTAGATTACAATCATCGTTAATATGCAAACCCAAATAGAACATAAAACTTTTGTTTTAAAGTACCACACACACACATCTATCATATGACTCCAATTTCATTGGGAATTATACTATTTCTGAAATTTATTGTTAATGAAAGTCAATTATTAAGAAATGTGATAAAATTATTAATGAAAGTGTTCATTGGATTTTTTTTAATAAAGTGTTTACCTTATAGACAGTAACTGGGGGTTAAACTTAATATGATATATGTAGGGGATATCTGCTCTTTTTGCCTATTCGGCAACTCTTCCTCCTTCTTTTAGTAATAATAACCCACTCTTTACTGGGGAACTGCGCTTCCCTATTCTATGTGGTCCTGAAGATACTGTCAATAACTAAGCAAGCAAAACCAAGATATGAATAAAAAGATAGACTCCTGACAACACTGAAACTTATGCCACACCTAAAACGATTCTCTCCCATCCTCAGACCACTCCTGAAAAGCAAATTACTTAAAGTTATATGTTTTTGAATAAGGTTTATGCAAGAAACTCAAATATGGAGTAGTCTTGGTACAAAAAAAACTTGTAGTGAATCTGAAAGCAATTTTAAAAAATAAAAAATAAATCATTTCCCCAACAAGGTTACAAAACTGAATATGATGTCAAAGATTATTGATGGGAATTAAAAAGTAAATACAGGGGCCGGCCCAGTGGCGCATCGGTTAAGTGTGTGCTCTCCGCTTCAGCGGCCTGGGGTTTCTCAGGTTCGGATTCCAGACGCACACCGACGCACCGCTTGTCAAGCCATGCTGTGGCAGAGTCCCATATAAAGTGGAGAAAGATGGGCACAGATGTTAGCCCAGGGCCAGTCTTCCTCAGCAAAAAAGAGGAGGATTGGCATCGGATGTTAGCTCAGGGCTGATCTTCCTCACACGCACAAAAAAGTAAATATATTAATCATCATCTGAATAGTCTAATTGGCTAAAATATACTTGTAGCAACAAATACAGGGCTGAGAGAAGGGCCAAGGAAGAAATTAACTTAGCAATTTAAAATAGAGAGAGTTAAATCAAATGAGTTTTGAAAACAAATGAAAAAAAGTATTTTGCATTCTATTTGTGTTTGGAGTTGTTAGGATTCTTTCTTTCCATCTATTGGAGAAGAAAGTAGAATAAAAATCACATCAGCCACAATAAATGTGAACAACAGAAAATTAAAATCCCAAATGAAAAATCAGCCACACTCAGATACTTTAAAAAAAATACACACAAACCAATTATATGTTGCTCACAAGAAGGCAGTGAAATAAAAGGAGGTGAGAAAATATTAAAATAAAAAGATAGTCAAAATATAGAGATTGGATCTTCTCTCTCCCAAAAATATTAGGAAGGAAGGAAGGGAGAGAGGGAAGGAGGGAGGCAGAAGTAAGAAAAAGTTGTTAAAGAGAAAGGGGAAAAGGAAAAAAAAAGAAAAAAGGGCAAACATTAATAGCAAAAAAAAAAGTAATTCAATGGACTAAAAAACAAAAATTCATTTTTCTAATCTGTGAAATATTTATTAAATTAACCAAGTGATTGTGTATAAAGATATAGATAGATGATAGAGAGGTGGATAGATGATAGATGATAGATTAGATAGATCAATAGATAGATAAAGTTAGATGTATATTGTGCTATAAAATCATCGTATTTTCACTTTATACTTTGTAAAATTCCGTTTGTGTTTCTGTTTAATATCTATTCTCCACTTTATATCGTTCCATTAGTTCAATATACAGCATTTTGATCATTCTTTTCCTTGGTTTATGGACAAGTAAATCACTGCAATTCTTTAGTTTACACAGAAGTAGGGGATGAACTTACTTGCACATCTTTATAAAGCATTGGAAGAATTTCTTTGGAGTATGTGCTCAGGAATTGAATTTCTGTATTAAAGATTATAGGAATATTTCATTTCCCAAAACACTGCAGACCATGTTGCAAAATACCTTCATTCATTTACATTACCATAAACAGCGCATTTCCTCACATTATCATTAGCAATAGATATTATTCAACTTTCTAATATTTGTCAAGTTGATGAAAATAATATGCAATTTCATTAGAGTTTTAATTTACATTTCTTGAATTACTAATGGTAGGTATGACTAAGTCTTTATATATTTAACAGATATTTGTGCTTGACATTTTGTGAATTAGTTTTTTATATCCTCTGCTCATTTTTAGACTATATTTTTCATGATGATGTATGCGCAATCATTGTATATTCTAGAGATTAATCCATGTCAGTTACAGACTTTGAAAATATTTTTCCCTGATTTTAAATAATCTCTTAGCATTTTTATGGTATCTTTTATTAATCAACAAAATCTGTAAAATATAGTTATGGTTGAATACATCTATTATTCTCCCATACCCCAGGTTATAGGCTCTGCTTTTTGGAACTTGTTTAAGAAGGCCTTCCTGGGCTGGCCCTGTGGCTTAGCGGTTAAGCGCGCATGCTCTGCTTCTGGCAGCCGGGGTTCAGATCCCGGGCGCGCACCGACTCACCACTTCTCCGGCCATGCTGAGTCCGCATCCCACATGCAGCAACTATAAGGATGTGCAGCTATGACATACAACTATCTACTGGGGCTTTGGGGGGAAAATCAATCAATAAATAAAAATTATTAAAAAAAAAAAAAAAAAAGAAGAAGGCCTTCCTTACCCTGAGGTCATAAATATGTAATCCTTCATTTATAAAAACGATTTTTATTTATTGATTTTATACCCAAAAAACTTGCTATATTCTCCTAGAAATTTTACTAATATATACATAGAGATAGATAATTTTGTGTTGTCCATATATAAAATTGCATAAATCAAATAAAAAAAAATTCTGGTTTGGTCTTTACAATTTTAATATATCTTGTTTTTCTTGCCTCAATGTACTGGTTCGGCCCTCTATTTCAATGATGAATAGAAGTGGTGGTAACGGGCCTTTTTATCTTTTTAAAGATTTCAAAAAATATTCAGTGTTTCACCTTTAAATTTGAGTTGTTCCATGCTTATATAGAATTCTTTTTCTCAGGTTGACAAACTTCTTTTCTATTCCTAGATTGCTACATGTTTGCATCATAAATGAATGCTGTGTTTCATTTTTTAATTGATGCTTCTTTTATGATTATGGTAATCCTTTAACCTGTTAATGTGTGGATTGCATTGACTCATTTCCTAATGCTAAACACATTTTCATCCAAGAGTTTACTCAACCGGGTCTTAATATATTTTTGTTTCAATAGATTGTCAAATTTGGTTTGCTAACATATATTATAAGATTTTTGAATTCATGATCATGATATATGTTGGCCTGTAATTTCCAGTTTTATTATGTGCCTGCCACAATTTTTGAGGTTAAGATTAAATCATTAAAAGGAAAATAGAAAACCATCTTGAATAAGATCGTGCAACAAATTTAAAACTTAAAGATATATAAATATTTTGAAAAATGCAATTTATCAAAGCTGACATAAGAAGAAATATAATATATGAATGATGGCATAGCTACTAAAAATTGAGTTTCTTATCCAACACCTGTTCACAAAGAAAACTCTAAGCCCAAATGGTTTCATTGGTGAGTTTTATCACAAATTTAAAGAAGACATATCACCAAGTTTACATACTCTTTCAGTAAACAGAGAAGGAGAGCACATTTTTCAACTCAATTTATGAGGCTAGTGTAAGTTAAAACAAAAACCTGACAAAAAATTACCAAAAAGAAGAAAATTATGGACCAATATCTCTCAATGAATGTAGATGCAAAAAATACTTGAAAATATTGGCAAATCAAATCCAGAAATATGTAAAAAGTATAATACATCATGCCCAAATAGTGTTATTTCCAAAAATGCAACGTTGATTTAACATTCAAATAGTCTGTCAATTTAATTCACCATATAATGGAATAAAGAAATCATCATTTCAATATATGCAGACAAATCATTTGACAAAATTCAACACTTCATGATAAAAATTTACAAACTCTCAACAAACTATGAATGAAAGGAAACTATTTCGACTTGAGAAAGATTGTCTATCAAAAACAAACTAACAAATAAGCAAAAAAGACCCTACAACTGCTACTTATTTAATGATTGATATAATATGTATTAAACACTTTATCACTAAGATTTAAAAAAGGCAAGGATGCCCACTCTTACCGCTTCTGTTCAACATTGTTCAGGAGATCCTACCCATAGTATTAAGGAAAAAAAAATTAAGTACAAATGTCTCCATTTGCAGAGGGCATGACTGATTACATAAAAAATCCTAAGCAATCTATAAAACAACTATGGGAACTATTAAGTGAATTTAGCAAAGTGACAGGATAAAATATCTACTAGTTAAAATAGTTTTAATTTTGATGAAATTCCAATTTATAATATTTTTTGTTGATGAATCATGCTTTTCATGTCTAAGAACTCTTCATATAAATCCAGGTCAAGAAATTTTCTTTTTAATTTTTTTAAGTTTTGCATTTTACATTTAGATTTATGATAATTTTGATTTAACTTTTGTACAGGTTTAGACTGAAATTCATAATTTTGCATATGGATTATCAATTGTTCCAACACTATTTGTTGAAAAGCCTATCTTTTCTCTATTGAATTTCTTTTGCACCTTTGTCAAAAATCAAATGATCATATTTGTGTGGATATATTTCTGAACTCTCTATTCTGTTCCATTGATTTATATGCCTATTCCTTCACCAATACTACACTGTCAATGTAGAGGTCCTTCACATTTTTGCTAAATTTATTCTTCAGTATTTGATATTGACATGAGTGTAGGTGAATTTTTCTTTGTTTCATTTTCCAGTTGTTTTCTTCTAGTATATAAAATACAACTGATTACTGTAGCGTGATTGTAACTTTTAAAATCACATAATGATTCCTCCAACCTAATTCTTATCTTGTTTAGCTATTTTGGTTCCTTTGCCCTTTCGAATAAAAGGGCACAGTAGTGACACAATCTAATTTAATTTCAACAGGATCATTCCAGTTTTCATGCTGAGAATAGCTTGAAGGAAGCAAGGGTTTATTGGTGCAATAGCTTATTTCTATTGCATTCATACAAACAAGAGAAGATGGTGACTTGAAGTAGGATAGTTTATATAGAAGTGGTAAAAAATGGTTGAATTTGGGTGTAGATTGTAGTTAGAGTTGAAAGGATTTGACAACAGAATGGAAGTAAGGTAGAGAGAAATAGAGGAATCATAGAAGAATTTGTTTTTTGCCCTGAGAAATTGGAAAATATGGACTTCAAAATCTGTACTGTATGCTAAGAAAATTATAATATTTTTCAAAAATTAATGGATAGAAATTTTCATAAAGAAACTGTTTATAATAGCAATAAAAAAAGAAATAGACTACTTAAATATCCAACAATATCAGAATGGTTAAATACTATATGGCAAAAAATAGGGAAATGATACTAAAATACAATATTATATTACATAATTTTATAAAATTATATATTTAAGATTTTTTTAATGACACGGAATATGTTCATAAAAGAAAGTATTTTCTTAAAATAAAATTAACACTAAAAAATTCTAAAGACAGTAAAAGGATCAGTGGTCGCCAGGGGCTCAGTGGGGAGAGAGGGATCAACAGGCAGAGCAGAGAGGACTCTCAGGGCAGTGAAACTAATCTGTAGGACACCAGAATGGTGGACACATGTCGTTACACAGTTGTCAAAACCTATAGAAGGTTACAAATTCAAGAGTGAACCCTCTGTAAACTATGGACTTTGGGTGACAATGATGTGTCAATGTAGCTTCATTGATTGGTACAAACGTACCACTCTGGTGCCAGATGTTGATAGTAGGGGACGCTGTGTATGTTTGGAGGCAGGGGGTAGAGGAGAAATCTCTGTACTTTCTCCTGAATCTTGCTGTGAACCTAAAACTGCTCTAAAAAGTCTATTAAAATAAAGTCTTATTTATGTTATAAATATATATGTATATATACATCTATGTACATGTACACATATACATATATACACATGTGAAATGTGAATATGAGAGGAAAACATAAACAGTAATTATCTCTATGTCTAGAATTATAGAACACTTTTTATAGTTTTCTGTATTTTATAAAATTATCATGGATGTTATGTTCATAATCAGAATATAAATGATAGGAAGTTATTTTAAAACAAAACTACCACATATATAAATTTATTTTTATGAAACAGCATATTAAACTCAAATTTACATATAAGGATTTAAATTAAATAAAATGTTATTTATTGTGAAAAGGTATATGTACGTACAGTTAATATATGGCTAATAATATATGTAATTATATATATATATATGTAATTATATATATATATATATATATATATAATTTGGCCCGGAAGCCGTGATTAACATGTGCAAATCATTGTTTGCAACGTTTAAACCAAATGGGCTTTTCTTAGTATTTAAAAGTTTCTGTTAAGAAATTTGGAACATCTAAGTCTATGAGATAATTCTATAGGCTTATAATAAACACTAGTATTTAATTTAAAATATTTTCCTTTTGGAGGATTTATGGTCAAATATTGAAAAATGAAAATCCTCAGTATTACATAATATTCTTTATTCTCCTTGGTTTCATCAACAGTTGTGTATTTCACTTTCTGACATGACAATACATTGTAAAATTAAAAAGCAAAAACATCAATGATCTGATCGGTTTAGCAGAATGTTTTCACCCTGTTCACAGATGGTACATGAATACAGCATTCCAGATAAGCCAATGGAACACAGCCAAATGTATTAATCCTTGAAATGCTTAGTTCACCAGGTTGCTTTGAAAATTAAATGAGGTAATGTATGCGCAAATCCTGAGAAACCTGCACAACACAGAGGCATATGAATGTTAGTTACATAATGATGTTGACAATAGAAATGACAGCACTAGTCAAGGGCAATGTTAAAGTTTAATTGGGAAAAAAAAAAATATCAATTGAGTACCAATTGAGTTGAAGATTCCTGGATAGAGATTACGACAAAAAGCCAAAATCAGGTTAGGTGGAAACCTCCTAACATCAGAATCTTGCCATTCAAAAGCAGAAGATATATACATGGAAATATTAAATGTACAGTTGTATACATACAAACAATACATATAAGCACAAACGGGAAGATAAACAAAAGGTAATTATGAGACTGCCTTTAATCTAAAATGTGGTGATACGCCATGCAAAATGGCATTCATCAGGAACAAGACCCCAGGTAGTCCCACTTAGGGAGAAAAGCCATTTGTTCTTTCTCTTCTATCATTTTACTAAAAAGTCTGGATTTTAATCTCAGAAAGAAATCATTGTTTGTGACAGGTCAAGTAGAAACTGGTAAATATTTAAGAGCAGCTTTTGTACATAATGAGATAAATGCTTTAGAGATATTGATACCTTATTTCTTTAAAGCTTCTTAAGATAGTATTAGTACTCTCCCATAAACAGATTTATCTAGGCAGTTTTAAATAAATATGTGTGTGCGTGCACTCACACAATAGTATTACAAAGTTCACACATTTTATTTAATTAAATATGTATGGGGACAGTTAAAAAATAGGCCAGAAGAGTTAACAAGACTTTCTATTTGCCCGACATTTCCATCCCTTCCTAACCAAGGTAACAATGACTTTTGATGGAAAAAGTCATGGACACTTTAAAAAAATATTTAAAAAGTCAAGTGTTGGATACCTTTTTATTAGTCACATAAAAAAAAATTTAACCACTTTTAGATGGATCTTAGCCAACTGTAGAAGTTACTAAAATAACAAATAAGTTTCTATATGTTACTTTATGTGGAGCTGCTTCACTATTTTGGCAAGAGTCATTCGCTATGTGAGTAATGACAGTCAACTTCTCATATAACGGGTGCTAGGGATTTTGCAGCTAACTCAAAATTTAATTTTAAAAAATTTAAAGGAAAAAGGAAGGAAGGAAGAAAGGAAGTGGGTGGGGGGAAGGAAAATGGAAACATGCTTATGCAGAGCTGAATCTGTGCCCTCAATGATCCGCTTAGTAACTACGCCATATGTCAGCCACTTTACTTAAGATGTTTGGGGCACAGAATTCATTAGAGATAAAGTCAACAGAATAATTACAGGAAATTGAAATCAATTGAATACTGAGTTTTAAGTCCCATTAATCCTTTAAAATGTCCAGCTGCTATGGGATAAACTCATGGAGTTGTTACCACCTTATATGAGAAATAGCTCCTTTTTTCATAAGGGACTTTGTTTATAAAAAGAAAATTCTCTCCATTGATATAGGTGTATGAGAAATACATTAACTCCAAATAGTCACTGAATTTCAAAAGAGTGAAATTCCTGGCTAAATTTAAATTAAATATAAAACAAAAAAATATATATATTTAACATTTACATTATGTGTGACTGATTCCCTTGACGCATATGGTTGCTTAGCCAGTTTTGCCTTACCTATGTGGTAGCAATTACAGTTTAGGAACAGAAATTGAACATTTCTCAACGTTAATACTCATGTCTACTATGGATAGTGTTGCCACGGGAGTCATTTCCTTCTTTGTTTCCATAAGAAAGGGACAATAATACTTATCTTCCTCACAGGGGTGCTGTAATATTAAATACTAATGCTGGTGATTTCCACAGGCTGAGTTTTATTAGGAACCTCACCAAATGATCTTACACATCAAGAAGAAAACCATGAATTTCTTATCTTGCAAATTTTGAAACTAAACTCTCTTCTTATACATTGTGATCAACAATATTCTCTCAAATTTTATAGCTTTTCTTCAAGCTTTTAAAAAATCGGTATATATCAAAAGACGATAACATCTCTTACAATAAAAAAGGGGTGAAAATAGTATTCTCTGGTTGAGAAAAGCCTTATGCACACTTGTATTGGATTCTTCAATCTTGAAAGGAGGTCATGCATATAAATTCAGTAAAGACAGTAATGTGTGGTTCTGATACTACCCTGACCCCCAGCCACCTTAGAAGGCAGCTCGAACATCTCAAACAGTAAAATTCAGACCAAAAGCTACCTCTCCTGCTGCCAAACAGATAGATAGCCTATATCTGAACTCAATTTACAAAACAGGGACATCACTATATGTTAGCCACTTTAATAGATTCAAGTTTATTTTCAGAATATACATCTATCTTCAGCAGAGAGTAAAGCAATTCAAGACCAAAAAAAAAAAAGTGCTGACTGGCCAATAAGGCAAAGAAAAGAAAGCGTCAATTAACCTACAGTGGTAGACTCTTAAAAAGAAAGAGAATAGTGAATCAATTTATTCATCTTCAAATACTGCTTCTGGGGTACTATTTCTCCTCTTCCAAAAGTTTCTAGATATGGTAGATATATTCACTCACAGCATGTTGTAGAAAGCTGTCAGTAGTTCTGATATAGTCACCCCAAGGTCTAATTCTATTATATTAGATGAAAAAAATACAAGGATGCTCACAAGACCAGGCCTTCTTAAGAGACATCAAGAAATACATAAAGTACCTTAGGTGCTTGGCCTCTAAGTGTTGCTAGAACAGTAACATGCTGCAAACAATCTATGAATCTAGAGATGGCAGTAAACAGGATTGCTTTCACTTTATGAGCTGTTAAGCCTGTTTCATAAAGTAGTTCATGGTGACTGACAGCTAAAACATTGGGTCATTCACTAGTTCCTGTGTTATGTGCCAAGTGGCACAAAGCCATAAAAAATGATGGTACTAGGAGAAAAATCTTACAACAAATGCTCTTCCTGTGCAGCCACATATTGGGGAGATGAACAAAAGGTGTAGAAGTAGTTCAAAGCTATAAACATCTGCAAAAGCAAAGTCTCAGACTGCTGTAACCAAAGTAAATAACCACCTATAAAAAACAATTTCAAGTGACAACCCAATGCTGTCAATATTATGGTATTATTTAGGGCAATATGGGTGGAGGAGTTAGACGAGAGGTTGGAACCAACTTTATCTTGAACGACCCACATTCAAAATTGTAACAATCTAAACCAATTATCTCGGTTAGTGTTTATAAAGATTCATTCTGTGTATTGGTAAGTTTGCACTAAATACACCATGTTTTGTGACAACAAATAGTTCCCTATGTGATCTATGTTATAAGTACATATATTCTGAACTTCTGGATCCAAATTGTTGATTGAGCATGGAGCACACACTGTAATCCCTCCTCCCATTCAAAACTAATTAAAATATTTGGTAACATATAAATAAGTTAAGAAAGGGAAATACATTTACAGGTGCCAGAACCTCATGGGAATTCACAGAAGTAACAAATTAATCTGAGTAGCTATGGCGTGTTAGGACTAAGTAGAGGCCACAGCGTTTCAGGTTTCCATTGCAATTACAAAAGAGAAGCCAAAGCCACAGGCTCCTTGCATGCCAGAGAGGCAGGACTGCAGAACACACTCCTGCCTGCGAATTGGGGAAGGAAGTCACTGCTGGAACAAGCCACTAATTTTGACTATGGGGAGAAAAATCCTACAAACCAGAAACCCAGGTCTGCTTTTTGAAGGTGTTGAGCCTGAATTCACAGTATCCACACAGTACCAACCTGCTTAAAAGCAAAATAAGCCTACAGAGCCCAAGAAGAAGATACAAGCAAAGCACTAGCCAGAAAGGCCTCTATATTTCAAGATGAAAAACCTCCACTTTACCTCAATTCCCAAAGAAGATAAACTCACAGAAAACAATTACAGAAGGTATGAGGAATGTCGTCTTCAAAGAAGAGAATTTACACCTGAAGGTACGGCTTAACAGATGCATCGGAACTTTAAAATAGTTACAGTAATCCTCAAATAGATAAAGTAAGGAATAGCACTCATGCACCAGGAACAGGACGTTATGCAAAAAAAAAGCAAGGATATAGGAAAAAACAAGGAAAAGTCTTGGTAAATAAAAACATAGCCACATATAAAAAAGTCAATAGATGTGGGCAATTAGTAAATCAGACACTAATGAATAAAGAATTAGCAAATTGGGAGAAGAACTGAGGAAGTCTCTCAGAATACAGCTCCTAGAGATAAAGAGATACTAAAACATGAGACAGAAGATAAGAAACATGGAAATAGCACAGAAGCTCCAGAATCTACCTAATGGCATGGTATAGAGGCAACATTTGAAGAAATATTGGCAGAGAAATAACTAGCAATGGAGAAAGCCGTAAGCTCTCCAATTGGAAAGGTACATCAAGTGGTAAGATCAATTAAGAAAAAAATCATATACAAGCACATTATAACAAAACTGTAGAACTCAAATATAAGCAGAAAATTCTAAAAGCTACTGAAGGAAATATATATATGTATACACGTACAAAGTAATGGTAATTAATTGATAAAAGCTTTCTTTGTTAGGGGTCCCCAAACCTCCTCCCCGCAAGGTCCATGACTCACTAGGAAGATTCACAGGACTTACCACATAGTCAGACTCATGGCTATGATTTATTATATCAAAAGATAAAAAGGAAAACGGGCAATGGGAAAGGCTCATGAGGCAAAGTCCAGAGGAAACTAGGAGCAAGCTTCCAAGAGTCCCGTCACTGGAGTCACACAGGATGCACTTAATTCCCCCTTACTATGTTGTCTACCAGGGAAGCTCATTAGAGACTCAGCACCCAGGGTTTTTGTTGGGGGCTGGTCACGTAGGCACTCTCTGCCTAGCATGTACCCAAATTCCAGATTCCCAGAAGGAAAGCAGGTATTCAGCATAAACCACATCGTTTGTACAAACAATTTAGGTACGGTGAGTCATTCTTATCAGGAAATGGTGGAAATCCTCCCAAATCCAAGTTCCCAGAACGCAGTTGGGCTACTCTTGCAAGCAGGCCTTTCTAAGGATAGCAATCTTAGGCCTGCTATGCTCTTTTCTGCATACCTTCTCAGTACCAGGGGCAGATACTAAAAGACAATGGAGAGCAATTCTGTTCCACTGTCCATCTTCAAATTTTAAGCAGTTATGCAAATGATTGTTGATAGGTGTTATAAAAGGGCAAAATGAAAACAAATAATTACTACGCTCCTCAGAAATATTTCTTTCTGGTGTTTTTTCTTATCCTTTTACACACTCTGGATTGATCTCATTCATGTCCATAACTTTAGTTAGCAACTCTATGCTGATAAATCCCCAAACTGTTATCTCCAAATCAGACATCCTTAGTGAGTTCTAGACCAAGATCTTCAATGTGTATTGAAAACGTCAGCACGAATGTCCCAAAGGGCACTTCACATCCAATAAGCCCCTAAATTTTTATTCCTCTGATGTAAAATCAAAAACTTTTTCCTTCACTTCATATCTACCAACGTCACCAATCACATAATCTAGAAATCTCATAGAAAATCCAAGAAAAATCTATCAAAAAAAGTTCCTAGAACTAATTAGTATGTTTTACCAGGTCTCAGAATACAAGTGCACAAAAGTTAATTGTATTTCTATATATCAACAATGAACATTTAGAATTTGAAATCAAACAATACCATGTATAATGACACCAAAAAAAAAAGCACTAATCAAATATGTGCAGGAACTATACCCATTTTCAAGACTTAACTATAAACCTACTAGTAATTAAAAATGGTATGATATTAAAAAAGGATAGAAACATACATCAATGAACAGAGTAAAGAGCCCAGAAATAAACAGATCCACACTGACAGAGTTAACCGATATTTGAAAAAGTACAAGGGTAATACAATGGAGGCAAAGGTCTTATCTTTTCAACACATGGTACTGAAAGAAATGGGCCTCCATAAACAAAATAAATTGATGCATCCCTACAACTCACTAAAAATTTAACTCAATGTACTATAAAACTTCTAGAAGAAAAATAGGAGAAACTGCATGATCTTCAGTTAGATTATGAGCTTCAGATTAAAAAAATCATGATCCATGAAAATACTTGATAAATTGAACATCATCACAATTAGAAACCCATACTCTATTAAGAGAATGTAAAGACAAGCCACAGACTGGGAAAAATATCTTCAAATCACATATACAATACAGGATTTTTATCTAGAATATACAAAGGACTCCTAAAGTTCAATAATAATTAAACGAATACCCAATTAAAATGATAGGCAAAAAATTTGAACAGAAGCACAAACACACTAGTACAGTGTGAAGAGCTCTATGGGCTCACTCCCCAGTGAAACAAGCATAACTTGTGAAATATTTAGAGAAACAATCATTTAAAATGTCTGGAAATTGTGCTAGGGGCATACGGCAAATGAAGAAATGTTTATTCAAGAAAACCTACTAAAACTTGGTAAGACCAGTAGGAGTCCATGCTATATGAACCGTGACTCACTTCTTCCTTCCACTCCCAGCTCAGCACGGCAGAAATTCCACCGTGGGAATGTCCATCTACAAACTCTGAGATCTCCTCCCCACAAGTCCCAGTCAAGGCAGTATCTCCCTAAGAGGTACAGGCCACCAGTGATTCTCATCCGCCCTAGCTTCATGTTGCAGAGGCTAAATTCACAGTGAGTGCAGCCAATAGGTCAGGAGTTCCCTTCTTCCATCCAGGCTACACTTGTAGAGCGATAGCTTACCTCAGGCAGAGAGACTGAGAACACTGGGGACCTGATCACCGTGATCCCAGCACACTCACAGGGTGAAGAATCCACACTGGGAGAGGTAAAGCAAGAAAACCAGAGGCTACTGCCCCCACTCAGCATGTTGGCCATAAAGTAAGGATGTCATACCAAGAGAAGCCTGCCTGTCCTTGCCCCCTGATACAGAGTAGTGTTCTGAGATTTTTTCCACGGGGAGAGGCAGGCCATAAAAACAGAGAGCTCCAAAGCTCTCCTCTAAGAAACTGACCTTATTTCAAACAAAGGGTGGATAAATTCAAACCTCAAAAACAATGGATATTTTGGTGGTAAGCAATTAACAAGAAGCTGGTGGCTTCTTGAGAGCAACAAGCTAAACCACAGACCCATTAATTTACCACAGAGAACCAAGGAAAGAGGCAGCTAAGAAGAGCCCTCCTGAGGTCAGAAAAGACCTCAAAGACTGGCCTCAAAATCTAATCCTGAAAAGTTAGATTTGGATCAGATTATGGAGGAATTTATGTCTTAGGACATAGCTAGAAACAATAGAGAAATCAGCTGCAATTAGTGGAGTTTAACAGCTGGGTGTAATACTAACAAATGCAACAGTTCAACTGAGTGATTAGGGAAAAAAACAGTTGAAGAGAGCCCTACTAAAACCACTGTCATCCCAGGGTGAATGTGCATCTGCCTAAGGAGTGACATTAGAGGCTTCACAATGTGAGCAAATAGACAGAACTAAAATAGCTGGCCCAATGCAAAAGAATGACTCTGGACCCCATCTCACATTATATACGAAAATAACTCAAAATGGATCATACACATAAATTTAAAACTATGAACTATTTAGTAGCAAGTGTAGGCCTAAATTATTATGTCCCTGGAGTAGACAATGATTTCTTAAACATGATACCAAAAGGACAAGCAACCAAAGTAAAAATGATAAATTGGAATTCATCAAAACTTAAAACTTTTTTGCTTCAATGGACACCATCAAGAAAGTGAAAAGACAGCCCATAGAATAGGAGAAAATATTTGCAAATCATATATCTGATAAGGGACATTATAAAATAAATCAAGAACCTTCATGACTCAATAATAAAAAGATACCCCAGTGTTAAAAATGGATCTGAATAGACATTTATCCAAAGAAGATATATAAATGACCAATAAGCATAGGAAAAGATGCTCAACATCATTTGCCATTTGGGAAACATAAATCAATATAATAGAATGTTATTTGACAATAAAAAGAATGAATTACTGATATGTGCTACAACATAGATGAATCTTGAAAGCATTATGCTAAGTGAAAGAAGCCAGTCGCAAAAGACCACATATTACATGATTTTAATTATATGAAATGTCCAAAAGAGGCAAATGTATTGAGACAAAAAGTAGGTTAGAGGTTGTCTAGGGCTGGAAAGTTCAGGAGAAATCAGGGAGGAAGGGATGACTGCTAAAGGGTATAGAGTTTCCTTTTGGCATGATGATAATGTTCTAAAATTGATTGTGTAGATATTTTCATAATTCTAGAGATACATACCAAAAAACAGTGAATTGTACATTTTAAATGGGTGAATTTTATGGTATATAAATTACATTTCAATAAAGTTGGTACTCCACCAAAAGACGATTTGAACAGATATTTTGCCAAAGATACATGGATAGGAAATAAAAGAAAAGATGTTCGGTATCATTTGTCCTTTGAAAAATGCAAACTAAAACCACAATGAGATACCCATTAGAGTGGCAAGCAAGTAATACCACATTTTGGCAAGCATGCAGAAAAACAGGAAGTTTCATTCATTGCTGGTGGGAGTGCAACATGGTACGGCCACTTTGGAAGATAGTTTAGCAATTTTTATAGTTAAACATGCACTTACCATATGGCCCAGCTCCATACTGCCCACACTCCTAGGTATTTACCCAAGTGAGTGGAAAACTTAGGTTCAAACAAAAATCTGTACACGAATGTTTGTAGCAGCTTTATTCATAACCACCAAAAGCTTGATGCTACGGTCTAAATGCTTGTGTCCCCCCCAAAATTTATATTTTGAAATCCTAATGCCCATTGTGATGGTATTAGGAGGTAAGGCCTTGAGAGTTGATTAGGTCATGAGAGCAGAGCCCTCATGAATAGGATTGGTACCCTTATAAAAGAGGCCCTAGAGATCTCCCTCACTCCTTCCACCATATGAGGATACAACGAGAAGTCTGCGACTTGGAAGATGGCCCTCACCCAACCATGCTGGCTCCCTGATCACAGACTTCCAGCCTTCAGAACTGTGACAAATAAATTTCTACTGTTTATAAGCCACCCACTGTGTGGTATTTTGTTATAGCAGCCTGAACAGACTAAGTCACTGGACATAACAAAAATGCCCTTCAATAGGTGACTGGATAAACAAACCATGATAAATTTATACAACATAATACTACTTGGCAATAAAGAAAACAAGGAACAAGCTACTAACTCCAGCAACAACACAGATGAAACTTCAATGCATTATTCTAAAGGAAGCCAAGCCCAAAAGATTACATAATGTATAATTCCATTTATATGCTATTATTAAAAAAGACAAAATTACAGAGATAGAAAAAGATCAGTGGTTGCCAGGGGTGAGGGTGGGGGAAGTGTTGAATACAAAGGGGCCTCACATTGGAATTTTTAGTATGATGGGCTTTTTCTGTATGGTACTGTGCAGGAGAACACATGGCTATGCATTCATCAAAACCCACAGAAGTGTGGTCTTTACTGTATGCAAAGTCAAATAAAATCAACCAGTATTCTGGGTGGATCCCAAGATGGAATACAAACTGTACTAAATGAAAATAGCTATATTACAATTTAGGAAATAAATTCAGTGAAGTAGGTGAAGGAAATGGGACATTACCTAAGTTACTTTTGAAAAATGGTGTTTGACTAGAAACTGTAAGCATGAAGACAAAAAGCACTTTACATACACACAGTACTCTAATTAGTAAATTTGATCCTCACAGACATATGGGTTAGCAATGCTGAAACTAATTTACGTACCAGAGTTGAGCAAGTAAGCAAATAAATTGTAGATCATGTGAGCCAAGTTTCTCACTGTCAAAGACATTACAAATAAGCTAGTAGTAAGGTTAGACTGAAATCTGTGGTTCTAGATTACAGTCAGTGACATCAGTATGAACTCATGTTCATTTAAAAAAATAGAGACAGAGCCAGCCCTGATGGTCTAGTGGTTAAAGTTCAACGCTTTCACTGCTTTGGAGGCTGGGGTTCGTTTCCTGGTTGCAGAACCACACCACTCGTCTCGCAGCAGTAATGCTAAGGAGGCGGCTCACATACAAGAACTAGAAGGACTTACAACTAGGATATACAACAATGCACTAGGGCTTTGGGGAGAAGAAAAAAATGAAAGAGGAAGATTGGCAACAGATGTTAGCTCAGGGTGAATCTTTCCCTGCAAAAAAAAAAATAGGTAGATGATAGGTAGATTAGATAGATAGATAGATAGATAGATAGATAGATAGATAGATAGATAGATAGATAGATAGACACATAAATACATATAGATATGTATGTACACATAAGTTACTATATTTTTCCTAGCTGTGTGTATTGAGAGGGCCTAGAAGTGGTGACACCCTATAGCAATGATCACCCAGAACTTGGTTTCTAAATCCTATTCTACAATAGAAGGTAATCAGGATTCCTTGGAGAAATGGCTGAATATAAGACTGTGGCAATGAAATATAAGATGAGCCTGGAACTTCTCGTAGCAAGTGTCAGAAAGAAAGTGCTTTAAAAAAAAAAAACTATACTTAGTATCATCATACATAAAATATGTATTTCTATTTCAAACTGTTCCCTACCTGCCTGCCCCTCCCGCTCTTGTGTTGAGTTTCGGTATTAGGCCTCTATGCAAAAGAAAGGCTGCATTACCCCTTCCCAGAAGAGCCATTATTGGAAATGCATCCTCTTGTTTTCTTCCATTTAGAGATGCCAGCTTTAAATCATTCTCAGCTTTCAAAGCTAAATGAAATCTCACTTCCCAAAGCAGTATCACCATCCACGTATAAATGAATCTTAAACCAAATCTATATAATATTCTGGGACATTATTTTCCCCAGAAATTGAATGATATATGGTGTATACCAGTTGCTCTTTATTTAATATACATAAACTTTGTGTATTCCCAAAATCAAAGAGAACTTGGACAGTGAAGCAGCAGTTTTGTTTTGTTTCCCAACGGTTTTATCTGAGACATAGACAATTAAGTATCTATCTTCTGTGTTTATTTCATTGACTCTGTCTCAGTTCATAAACACATAACACTGATGCAAGTTCTAAGTCCTGGTTCTAGTGTCAGCTAAACCAAAAGCTAGCTGTGTAGCCCCATATAAGCCATTAACTCTGCTGGGATTCACAGGCGTCCCCTGAAAATTAGGGAATCAGAATATATTTCTAACGTCTTTAAGACATAGAAGGTTGTATGTGTTTTTATCATTTTTATTGTGTGATTTAGGACTGATAATTTAATCAGGTCTTTGAATAACAGTAAATCTGCCTCCCACTTTGGGCCTATAGTTATAATACTGGCTATGCCTTGTCAATTTTCATCCCAGGGTTTTTACTTCAAGTTTCTCTTAAGGGAATTAACTGTTTAATTAGTGAAGAGCATGTACAATTCATTAGCTCAAAGTTTACCAAAAGGCATCTGAAGCAGCTTCATTAGTCGTCCACTAAACCTCTATCATTATCAAGAGATAAGATCAGTCTCTTTAAGTTGCTTATCCAAAGTGTTGTGATCTCTTTGTTTCTCTCTATCATTGTGAGTTCCATTTATAACTGGCATACTTATGTGATATCTATTGATCAAATATGTTCCAATTAAGAATTTTTGTTCTTAGTGCCATCGAGCGAATATGGACTCCTAGCAACCCTGTGTACAGCAGAGGGGAACCCGGCCCAGTCTTTTTCTGCCATCCTCTCACCTTCCAGCAATGCTTCTGACAGTATCAGACAACGCCCAGCTGTTATTCATAGGGTTTTCAAGGCCAGTTTTCCAGAAGTGGGTGGCCAGGTCCTTCTTCCTAGTCTGTCTTAGTCTGGAAGCTCTGCTGAAACCTGTCCATTATGGGCAACCCTGCTGGTATTTTGAAATACCAGTGGCAAAGCTTCCAGCATCACACAACATGCAGGTGCCACAGTATGACAACCGACAGATGGGAAGTATTGTTCCCTGACTGGGAAAAGTACCCAGGCCACAGCAGTGAGAGCTCCAAATCTTAACCACTAGACAACCAGGGTTGGCCTAGTCAAGAATAGATGTACTTTAAATATGGGATGGGAGAGGGATAGGATATTATGGGCTTTGGATCAGAAATCCTTGCATGGATTTATAATTAATCTTTATCCCAATGAGTTTTTGTTTAATTTTACTCACAATACTTAATATTTCTGGGCCCAAGACTCAGTATCTCTAAAAATTTTAATCATAATCTCTTCCTTGAAAGAGTGCTGAAAGTATTAAATGAGGTGAAATTTGTGAAATGTATAGTGAAAGGTATAGTGTAAACACAGTAAGTTTTTATTAGATGGTTACAAAAGAGTTCTTTTTAATAAATTTTCTAAATTCTACAAGACCTTTTGATTCATGGTCTTCCATATATCTTATTCATATAGAAACCTCATGATACCAATGAAATGTCAACAATATCATCTTTAATACTACTTTATAGTCACATCCTATGATCACTCACTAGTCTTCCCAAAGATATGCCGGCTTTTTAGATTATAAGGTACCTAATTCAAAAATCAAAATTTGTTTTTCCACTGAACAAAATATATGAACCAGCTATTTCTAAACATTGGAAAAGAGGTAATTTAGGGCTGTGATCCCTGAAAAAAAAGAAAACAAATAAGGGTATCTCTACAATTGTCCCAACATTCTACTGAGGACATGGTGCAAGGGGAAAAAACCCAAACAGAACACAGCGATCTTACCAAATTGAGAAGACAGATTGGTGTTTGCGGTACCAGAAGGAGCTGCAATTTTCAGGGCAAGAGTACTGGAGAGGAGGGCGCTATTCAGGGGAAGAGCTCCAGAAATCTGTACGGGGTTCCTCATAAGTCCTTGGCTGAATACTAAGATGCACATGCGTCAGGCGAGAATCCAAGAGGTCTCACAAAGAAGGTCTAATAGGGAAACTTGGAGCTACAAGCTGAGTAATTCCCAGAGGTCATGCAAGGCTGGAAGCCTTTCAAATTCCAACCAGGCAAAGTGGAGAGACCTGGTTAAATACTCAGAACATTCAACGGAGACCTCGGGAGAGCTCCACCACAGGAACAGGCCCTAGAGTAAAGGTTACTCCAGACCTCTTCTAAAGAAACTTAGAACAAGGCTCAAAAGAATCAGGCTAATCTGAAGTGACCTGCAGAAACAAAAGTAAAAACACATTCAAGTACCTCAACAAGGTAACCGACAATACCCAACATCCAATTAAAAATTACCTAGATATGCAAAAAAGCTGCAAAATATTCACCCAAAATTGGGGGGGAGGGGTAGTTAAAGAAACAGACTCATAAAGATGTTCAATAATTTTAAAGGAAATCATGAGGACGGCGCCGTGGCTTAGCGATTAAGTGCGTGCGCTCTGCTGCTGGCGGCCTGGGTTCGGATCCCAGGCACGCACTGATGCACCGCTTCTCTGGCCGTGCTGAGGCCGCGTCCCACGTACAGCAACTAGAAGGATGTGCAACTATGACATACAACTGTCTGCTGGGGCTTTGGGGAAAAAATAAAATAAAAAATTTAAAGGAAATCATGAACATCATGAGGAGAGATATGGAAGCTATAAAAAAGCAAATGGGATTTCTAGAGCTTAAAAATAAAATATATGAAATAAAAAATTCACTGTATGGAATGAATAGCAGATTAGAAACTGCAAAAAATAGACCCAGGAACTTACGTAAATGTAAGAGCCAGAGCTATAAAACTTTTAGGAGAAAACATAGGATTCAATATTGATGACCTTGGGATAAACAATGATTTTTCAGATATAAGCCAAAAATACAAGCAACAAAAGAAAAAATAGATAAGTTGGACTTCATCAAAATTAATTTTTTTTTGCTTCAGAGAAAACCACCAAGAAGGTAAACAGACAACCCACAAAATTGCAGAAGATGTTTGCAAAGCACATATCTGATAAGGGACTTTGTAAAATAAATCGCTAACTCTTGCAAGTCAATAATAAAAAGACAAATAAACCAACTTTTTAAGTGGGCAAAGCCTCTAAACAGACATTTATCCAAAGAAGATATAAAAAAGGCCAATAGGCACGTGAAAAGATGCTCAATATTACTAGCTATCAGGGAAATGCAAATTAAAGTCACAGTAAGATAGCACTTTACACCTACTAGGATCATTATAATAAAAAAGATGAACCATAGCAAGTGTTGGCAAGAATATGGAGAAATTGGATCTCTCCTACACTGCTGATAAAATATATAAAATGATGAGGCCACTTTGGAAAACAGTTTGGCAGTTCCTCAAAGTGTTAAACATAGTTACCATATGACCCAGCAATTGACTCCTAGGTATATACCCCCTAGAAATAAAAACATATGTCCACACAAAATCTTATGCATGAATGTTCATAATGTACAAAAGAGCCAAAAGTGGGAACAACCCGAATGTCCCCAACTGATGAATAGACAAATAAAATATGTTATATCCATACAAAGGAATATTATTCAGCAATAAAAAGGAATGAGATTTAAATACATGCTACAACATGGATGAACCTTCAAAATGTTACACAAAGAGAAAGAAACCAATCACAAAAGGATACATAAGATATGATTTCATTTAAACTGTTTAAATGTTCACATTAGCAAGAAAAATGATAAGTGTTTTCCTAGTTTGGGCAGGAGGAGGGGATGGGAAGTGACTGCAAATTTGTACAGGGTTTCTTTTTAGGAGATAAAAATGTTCTAAAATGGATTGTGGTGAAAATTACACGACCCTGAGAATATACCAAAAATTGAATTGTACACTTTGAATTGGTGAATTGTATAATATGTGCATTATATCTTAATAAAGCTATTAAAAATGATGCACAACTATATCCTAATTTTTCATCCATTTACACATTACCTCAAAAAATAGCATGACTGCAGGTCCCCCCCTAATATTTGTAAGTCTGGGATAGGAGTAAAAATGCAGCTCCACATTCCATATATCCAAATATTTAAACGTAAATTGAGTGAACAAAACTATCAGCTGCAATATGTTCTTTCCTCCTGCCTTGACAAATGCACCTCCAAAATGACAAGCATATTTAAAAACATATGAAACGATGATTTTTGCAGGACTGAAAGTCAGTAAAGTATGAAAGATGACAAAATTAAAGTATTATTAAGTTTTTCTGCATTTTCTGATAGAACAACAAGGTTTACATGAGTAACAAAATGAACACATATATAATTCATAATTTTTTACGTATTTATACCATAAAATCTACTTTTTCTTGCCGTCATTTCTACAAAATCACCCATTACCTGATTATAATTAAGATATTCATATCATTTGTGTTCTAGTTAAAACAATGATTTAGAGTTAAGACATAAAATGTAATGATATTCAAAATGTAGAGAAATTGAATTTATTTTTGTCAAAAACTAAATATTAATACTATTTTTCATCTGTTTTCAAAAATCATTATTTTTCTTCTAAAATATACAAAGTACTTAAAGACAAAAGTCCAAACTATTATTTATTTCATAATTTTATTTCTAAATTATATAAATCAAGCTGCAATTTTAAATCATATTTTGAAAATTTACTAAAAATGTATTAAATATGTTTTAAATAAAACTGTTTAAAATTCTAGTATTCAATGCCCATTTAGTGGTCAGTGTGAAGTCAGTTAGGGTTACAGGTGCATTGTGCAAGGGATGACTCCAAACCTCAAATGACAGAGCTGCTCATATGTTCTTTAATAAAGTTTGTGTTTGTGTCCATGCTATGTCAATCCCTCTAAAGAATAACTCCTCTTGCCTGTGTCTGGGGGCAATACTAAACGATTACGTGTATGGGTCGGTGTATTAGTCTTCAACAGTTGTGTAACAAATTATCACAAACTTGATAGCTTAAAATAGCAGATATTTTTTATCTTACAGTTCTGTAGGTTAAAAGTCTGACACTGATGTCACTGAACTAAAACCAAGGTGTTGTCAGAGCTGCCTTCCTTCTGGAGGCTCTAAGGGGAAAACTCTTTCCTTCCTCTTTCCAGCTTCTAGAGACTGCCCACATTCCTTGGCTCTTGGCCCGGTCCTGCTTCTTCACAGCCAGCAGCATAGCATCTCCCTGACCCTGCTTGTATCTCTTTATCTGTTCTTCTTTACTGCTTCCCTCTTGCATTTTTAAGGAGCCCTGTGATTACATTGTACCCTCATAAATCAGGAGAATCTCCCTATCTTAAGGTCAGCTGATTAGTACCTTAATTCCGTCTGCAGCTTAATTCCCCTTTGCCATGTAAGCTAACATATTCACAGATTCCAGCGTTTAGGGTGTGGACATTTTGGCAAAGCCGTTGTTCTGCCTGCTACAGACACAGTAGGCTAAATTGTGCTGTGATAACAAACAAATAAAAATGCCAACATTTTAGTGACTTAGAATAGCAAAGATGTGTTTCCTAGTGGTACTGCGTGCCCCTCTCAAGTCAGCAGGGAGTCTCTGGCTCTTTGTGTTTGAGGAGAAACCCAGGCCGACAGAGCAGTAGCCATTTTGAACATAGCTGATTGCTGTGCCAGACAGAATAAAGAACTCTAGGAGGTCACCCACTAGCAATTCAATGCCGGGCCCAAACAGCAACGGGCATCACATCTGCTCAGAACTCACCGTTCAGAACTTGTCCTTTGACTGCACCCACCCTCAGAGCATTCAGCCAAGACGTTCCTCCTTTGTGCCTCGAAGGGGAAGATCTGTAAGTATTTGGAGAACAACATTAATAACCCTCATCTACATGTTACAAACGTATACAAATGTTGGATAAACAAAATAAAATGTAATTGATAGCTGAGCTTACAAAAGTGAAATCCCCAGATGCCAGAAATGAAATCATAAGAATGTGAGCTATTGTTGCTACTGCTTTGAAGGTGGGAGAGGGGAGCAGGGCATGGTTAATTAGACCGAATAAATACCAAGGGGTTGAGGTTTAATATCCTCATAGACAGGTAAGACAGGCCCAGAGCCAGGAGAGCAAAAGGAATTGAGATTTCTGCGTAAATCCAGGATCTCTAAAAGGACATACCATTTGCAAAAGAACTAGAGGCAAAATTCTATTCACTGAATAAGAAAAATGGTGTTTCTACCCATGCTCTAGAGAGGGAGATAGAAGTGTCTCTGAAGAAATCCAGCCAAACACCATGTTAAATTCTCCGACTTTAACCATGGATTTGTTTTTTTCTCCTTTTATTTCTCTATATTTTTGTTTTATATATTTTGAGACTTTATTGTTAGGCACATTCGTATAAAAACGTATATCATAATATTGTATTGGTTCTTTCATCATTACGAAATGTTTCTTTTTATCTCTAGTAACATTTCCTGTATTAAAGATTGCGTTGTTTCATATTAATATAGCTACACCAGCATCTTAGATCACTGTTTATTTAGTATCTCTTTTTTCATACTTTATTTTCTACCGTTCTTTAACCTTAGATTTTAATTTTGCATCTTTTAAGCAACATGTAATTGGTTGCATTTTTAATGCATTTTTTAAATTAGAATATCTAGCAAATACTTGTGTCTGAAAAAGGACACTGTGACCACGGTGAACACTAAGCCACAGACCGGGAGACATTAGGTAATATATATAATGGACAATGTAGAGAAGTCCTACAAATCAAAAAGAAACAAATACTCTAACGGGAAAATGAGCAAAGTACATCAACAGGTAACATATTGAGGATGTAACTCATATGGCCAACAAGTAAAATTTGTGTAGCTTCAGTAGTAATCAGGGAAATGTAGATTAAACCCACATTGAAATACCATTGTAGAACTGTCAGATTGGCATTTATTTTTAAAAATTTGTTAATGCCAAAGGGTTGCTGAGGATGTAGAGAAACAGGAAATATATATGGTGCTGATGGAGCACAAACTGGTACAATTACTTTGGAAAACAATGTGGAAATACCAAAGAAATTTGTGGGTGCACATACTCTAAGGAAAAAATTTCACCTACTGTTTCCCATCGTAGAGAAATTCTAAGGCACTCATAAGGGAGCACTGAATGGGATTTTTACCAATTCATCTGTAATAGCATGAAATTTGAAACAAACTAATTGTCTATCAGAATGGAAGTTGGTAAATAGTGGGTAAATAAATAGAGTTCAGTAGTTGAAAATTTGAAATCTGCAACAAAGCAAATCAATGCATCAACATGGATAAATCTCAAAATATAACATTGTAAATGAAAACAAAAAGTTCCAAAAGCATTAGAGTCATATGGTACTATTTATGTACATTTTTAAAACACCCAGAACAATTTTTTATATTGTTTGAAAATACATATATGTTATAAAAGTATACAATTGAATACACACCAACTTGAGACAGCTGGTTGAATCTGGGAATGAATCAGGGTCAGCAATTAAGGTTGGGATTTAACTATGTCCACAAAGTTTTATTAATTTGTTTTTTGAAGAAGAATACCTCAAGCAAATATAGCAAATCAAGAGCAACTTTTGGATTTAAATGAGGTGTCCACGGAAGTAAGGGCTATTACTTTGTTTACTTTTTTGAATGTTTGAAATATTTTACAAATAAATATTAAAAAAAATATATTCCTGGGGTCAGCCCAGTGGCATAGTGTTAAGTTTGTGCACTCTACTTTGGCGGCCCAGTGTTCATGGGTTTGGATCCCCAGCATGGACCTGCACACTGCTCATCAAGCCATGCTGTGGCAGCATCCCACATACAAAATAAAAGAAGATTGGCACAGATGTTAGCTCCAGGACAATCTTCCTCAAGCAAAAAGAGGAAGATTGGCAACAGATGTTGCCAAATCAGGGCCAAATCTTCCTCACCAAAAAAAATAATAAGAATAAAAAAATAAAGATAAAATATTCCTTGGTATTATGGGTTTTCAGAATGAAGTACGCATATAAAATAGACCCGTTTTTCAGGTAGTATGGCAGAGATAACAGTAGATATAAAAATAAATTTCAAATCTGACCTGAAAAATCTATACAGTACAAATACATAGACCCAATTTCTAAATTTTATATTTATCCCACTGCTATTTCAGAGAGAGCTTTCATTAATGTATAATTGTGCAAATGCACAATTATATATTTAAACAAATAAAATCATAAAACAGGTTCCACTTTAAAAAGTAACAGCATTAAGGCACTTAAAATCAGCATTAAAAATATTACTTTAGGGGCTGGCCTGGTGGCATAGCGGTTAAGTTTGCGTGCTCTGCTTCGGCGACCTGGGGCCCATGGGTTCAGATCCCAGCTGCAGACGTACACACTGCTCCTTATGCCATGCTGTGGCGGTGTCCCACATAAAAAAATAGAGGAAGATTGGCATAGATGTTACCTCAAGGACAATCTTCTTCAAGCAAAAAGAGGAAGATTGGCGACAGATGTTGGCTCAGAGCCAATCTTCCTCACCAAAAAAAAAAAAGGTAAAAAAAATACTGCTTTAATCAGGCAACATGTTTGTCTTAAAGATTTTTAGTCACTGATATAACTTGGAAAATGGACATTGTTGATTAGATTCTGTTTTAGGAAAACTGAAAATCTAATTTTCCCTAAAATTAAATTCAAGTGGACTTTTATCTCATGGTTCTTCTTATCAAAACCATTGAGCAGCCTAACAATACTTTCTATTACAGTTTTTTGAAAACTGCAGAAGGACTGTTCTGCAAAATATTTATTTCTTAAATTCTCAATCCCATAACTAAGGTCATTGTGATCACAAATGTCTCATCTTCTCTTTACAACGTTTCTCTCATTCCTTTACTTACAAGTCTTCTAAATTGTACAGGATTTTCCAAGAATGAGTTAAGGATCTTTCCCGTGAGTTCCTGTAGAACACTGTACTTTCCTAATCTCTGCATTTTCCATAATATAATTCCTTGTTTACTTGTGGGCATTTGCCCTAATCTCAGATCACACTCAGATTGGTCACCCTTTTATGCTAGTGCCTAGTACAGCACCAGTCATAAAATTTGTGCTCAAATAGTCATTGGTTCATACTTTCATCCATTCATTTATTCTCATTAGTCTGTATTCCCTATTTCCTTTATTTTAGTTCCTTCCGGCTTAGGAAGAAAATCAGTACTGTGTAAATATAGAGAAATAGAAACAGTAAATATTAACAACCAGTTAATTTATGGCCCACATTATCTTCTTCCTTCATCTTTTGCCTTTGGTCATTTTTTACATTCAGTTGGAGTGAATCAGGAATGGGGTTCAGATCCCAAACCAAAGCAATATTAATGGGGTACACACCTGGGAACTTCCAAAAGTCTCCACTTCAGCACACATTCAGACATACATTCGAAAAAAAATAAAAATAAAGTTATTTCTATGCCTAAAAGCCCCCAAAGTCCACTTCTGGAATAGTCAGATTATTAATGAAATAAGGTTTTTATTTGATTGGGTTACCTGGAATTGAACCGCACCCATTTTCTATTGCGAATATGAAGGCAGAGACTTGTGCTTACTATCTATGCACGTTTTCAGTAGCATATTTCCAGAATTCGCTGAGATGGCAGAAACCACAGGAGTTTCTGCAGAGTCATCAGGCACAGGCCAGAGGAGTGTGTTCTCTGGGAGTCATCAGGAGACGTGGCTTGAACAGCCAGTGCACACTTTCATATACTCAGGAGCATGAACTGTTGTAAAACTTTGTCAGACAAGTACTCTCGGGTCTCACAGCACTGGGCCAAATGCAGCAGAATTCTTAATCAGCAACGATGTGAGAAAAGCAAACTTCTTTTCTGATTTTGGCTCTGGTGTCAGTCTGTGGACAGTCCTCTAGGATAAGGCCAGCAATTTCAGTGGCATATGTCAAAGCTAATTCTGATCTTTCAAATACCAGTTAAAGTTATGGGGCAATATCAGTAGAAATCTAACCTCTCAAGGACGCATGCATAGGAAAGCAGATGGCTTGCAACAGACTGTTTAATCCCAAATCAAATAACAGAATCAGCACTTCAGGATGACTGCTTATATAGACACTTTTGTCAGATAATGTGGCTGAGAGCTACACTTCCCACAAAATAAGCTCCATAAAGAGTTTGTGGTACACTGATTGATCAGTGGCAAATTCATTAAGCTCATACAGCAAACAGTGAGCTGTAGGATGCATAATAAATACTGTCCCAGACTGACATGAATTTATATTAAAAGATAACAAGACATTAAGCTTTTGGTATCTAAAGCCTTTTTTGTTGTTTATTGTCTTCATTGCTTCATATCGACTGCAAGAAGATGTAAGGAAGACTGACAGTGAAGCCTGAAGATGGGAAATATCCTTTCTTGATTTAACATAATTGAGGGAAATTTCCATGAAGACAGCAGTAAAACTGCTTCCAAATTAGCCACTCCTGGTATAAATCATCTGTATAAATCCTCCCACCAGGGGAAATAAGCCGCTAACAGTGCTGCTCCTAGTAGGCAAAGCTTTCTTTTGGTTTCAGACATGGTGGTTGCAGTTTGCTGGAATCTCTACCTTTTTTACTTTTAGGCAATTGCAGACTTTGCTCTCCTTTTAAGAGAAAGCTCTGAAATGTAAACAGATGGAGGTATAGCATAGAATGACTTTTCCCAAAATGCACTCTTTATATTACACTAAAAAAAAAATATTAGCATAGGAATGATTCCGTGGTCAAGTAAATTTAAGAAACATTGCCTTAAATAACGCTGAAAAAGATTCGTGTTCCCACAGGACTTCTCATAACTTTGAGTAAGCTGGTGTGAATTTGACTCTTTAAGGGAGGATATTGTATGTAGCATTTCCCAAAATTATCTGAGCACAGAAGTGTGTGGTGTGTGTGTGTATGTGTGTAATATCTCAAGAGACTAAAAGTGCCATGGGATGCACTTTTTGAAACGTTGATGATCGTTTGTACCTTCAACAAACAGTAGCTTTCGCTTTCAACATAATCATTTTGAAGTTAAGCCATTTTCTTTCTGGTTTAGACGTGCCAATAGATACATGGACTTTATAGCAACCTAGTAGTTGAGATGGAAGCAGAAAGATATGGAGGCAAGAATGTGGAAGATTGCAATAGTTGGAGCAGAAATAAAAGAAAATAAAAGAAAGTAGATTGGGGTCTTGGTGGTGGAAACCAAAAAAGAAGAAGCTAGCTTTTCAAACATTATAAAAGAAAGAAATGGCAGGACACAGAAAGGTCCTAGACGCAAGGTAGAAAGAGAGATAATCAAAGATGGACTCAAGGTTGTAACCCTGGGTGATAGGCGAGCTGTCGTGCTGCTAGCAATAATGGAAAGTAGAAGAGGAAAAATGATAAGCCTGGACTATTATTATGGCATTTTTAACTGAAGGGACACAATGAAGGAGGTTTTTATATGTGAAGGAAAAAAAAAATCAAAATCAAATAAAAATTTATAAAATATAAAAAAAATTAAACATATCTCAAGCAAGTGTCCAAAAAAGTCCCTCTAAAACAGGATTTTATTTTTAATTGGTCCATGTAGAGTTATTTGATTTGGTTGTCATGGTATAACACGTTTTTGTTTTGTCCCTCAACACAATTCATTGGCATTTTACTTCCCTTAATAACATAAAGACACACACACATTATGTATACTATGTACTAAAGGCATATATCCTCACAAGTACATATGCATAAATGCAAACATATATCTTTCATATAAGAAAACATAAAATTGCTGGAAAAGCAAAGGTAGTCTTGGGAAAAAAATCTGAAAATTTAAAACTGTCAGAGTTCTGATTCAACTTGCTAGTCTAATAGAGAGAGAATGACAAAAAGTCTTTATTTGCTTGAAGAGCCTCTGAGGTTTTTCAGTACCATTGAAATCCTGTCCTCAACTCAAGTACTTTTCACATATCAGAGAAGTGGCAAATTTAACAAAGCCTGCACTATGTTTTGTATTTCTATTCTAAGTAAAATGCTTCAGAAAGTAAACACGAGTATTCAATAATACTACAACTGGAGACAGTGAAAAAGGCTCCTGTTTTATAATATATTGATAAGTAAATCATTTTGAAAGAAGCAAACAGTCTTATTGAACAATGAAAGGTTAAACCAGTCATAAAGTAGAGACGGCTTAAGTACCTTTGTTTATTTTCTGTGATAACACAAAAAATGTTGGCATACATATGTCTTGTAAACTGTGTAAATAATTTAACATTTGAACACATTATGAAGAGCAAGTTCAAACTATTACTACTGGAGCAACTTTTAATACTCTCTAGAACAATGAATCCCCAAATTACAAAAAAGAAAATGAAGACAGAGTAACAAGCTTTCTTTGAAATAATTCCAGAGAACTTAGGAGACCCAAATCAAGAAATTGCATTTCATGTTAAAAATTGCATCTTTATCATGTCTTTAATAATCAAATCTGTTATGTGTAATTTATAATTTGGCTGGATACTGGGGAAATTTCACTTTTCTGTAGAATAGTGATTAAGAAGTCATCAGTTTAAGTTGTTGCTATCTGGCATATTAGCAGCATGAATTTGGGCACATTCTTTTAGTCACTCTGCGCCCCGAATCCCTTAGTTCCAAAAAAAAAAAAAAAGATAATAATAGCATTTTAATAAATGCAAATGTTTAACCTGATATCTGCCATATAGTCAATATTCAATAAAGATTAGGTGTTTTTGTCATAATTATTGTTATAAATATTATCAGAGAATATCTTCCTATAAACAGCATCATCTGAAGCTCAATTACCAAAATAGTTTTTAAAGTCTAATTCAACATATAAATCTTTAAAAATAAGCTAAAGTATATATAATAAAAGGTTTCAGGCTAGCATCTTCACTAAGACTCAGTGATAAATATAGAGGATAGGAGTAAAATGTCAGTGAAGATATATATATACATATCACCTCTTCTTTGTCCATTCATCCATTGGTGGACACAGGTTGTTTCCATACCTTGGCCATTGTGAATAATGCTGTCATGAACATGAGAGTGCAGATATCTCTTCGATATCCTATTTTCATTTCCTTTGGATATATACCCAGAAGTGGGATTGCTGAATCATATGGTAGTTCTATTTTTAATTTTTTGAAGAGCCTCTATACTGTTTTCCATAGTGGCTGCACCAATTTTCATTCCCACCAGCAGTGCACGAGGGTTCCCTTTCCTCCACATCTTCACCAACACTTGTTATCTCTTGTCCTTTTGATAGCCATTCTAACAGGTGTGAGGCAGTGGACCTTGAGGGCATTATGCTAAGTGAAATAAGTCAGACAGAGAAAGACAAATACGGTATGATATCACTTACATAGAAAATTTTAAAAAGTCAAACTCATAGAAACAGAGAGTAAAACGGTGGTTACCACAGATTGGGGGGTGGAGGCATTGAGGAGATGTTGGTCAAAGAGTACAAACTTCCAGTTAGAAAGTGAATAAGTTCTGGGGATCTAATGCAGAGCATTCTGATTACGGATAACAATATTGTACTATATACCTGAAAGTTGCTAAAAAAGTAAATCTTAAATGTTCTCACCACAAGAAAAGAAATTATAATTATGTGACATGACGAAGATGTTAAGGAATAGTACTGTGGTAATCATATTGCAACATATAAGTGTTATCAAATCAACACATTGAACATCGTGAATTTACATAACGTTATATATCAATTATAACTCAATGAAGATGGAAAAAAAAAGAGGCAAGGGCTTCAGCTCCAGACAAATAGCCGGAGACTGGTGATAATGTTGTTTTGTCTTCGTACAGGGCAAGGGCAAAAAAAAAATTTATTAATTGCCATTGTACAAAATACAATACATTCATTAGCTCATTTCAAGCTCCCAATAACTCAAAAGGTTATATTTTATACAGACCCCCTGAAAAAGTATGGTTCTTGTGGCTTAAGGACATAGAGATCGGCCCAAGACTACTGAGGTTTGAATACTGGCTCTGACATTTGCCCATTGGGTGATCTAGGGCAAGTTATTAAACCTCCCTGTAAAAGAGGGAAAATAATAGGAATGGTCTCATAAATTTTCTTTGTGTGTGTGTGTATGTGTGCACGTGTGTGTATGTGTGTGTGTGTGCATAAAAAGAGTCAATGCCTAATAAAGTGGTTAGAACAGTGCTCAGAACCCAGCACCCACTATGTTATCAATGTATAATAATGGCCAAGACTTGTAGAGCACTTGCTCACGGTCACTTAGCCAGTAAGTGTGGGAGTAGGAGTCCAACCTAGATCAGAATACGCAACTGTAATATATCTGACCAATGTTAGGAATTCTCTTAGCTTTGCTATGTCCCATACCTAAAGGTCCTATGGACCTCAATTACTTCATGTATGAGTTGAAGGGATTTTATTATCAGATGTAAATTCATGGCACTCCCCACCCAATCCTGCCCCCTGGTACCTAACAGCCCACCAAAATATTTACAGTTTTAATCTGTAGAGACGCTTTGCTGATCTTCAACTGGATCTCAGAATCCTTGTCAGCTCAGTCCACTAGGCAGACACTAACAATTAACTCAACCAGTATCTACTAAGTGCAAGTCCTGGCATTCCTTTTTTATATATAATTTTTTTGCTGAGAAAGATTCACTCTGAGCTAACATCCGCTGCCAACCTTCCTCTTTTTTTATGTGAGCTGCCGCTATAGAACCGAACCTAGGCTGCCAAAGTGGAGTGCGCCAAACTTAACCACTAGGCCACCAGGGCTAGCCCATATATTTTTTATTTTAGAACAGTTTAAGATTTACAGAAAAATTTCAAGGACGGTACACAGAGTTCCCATACAACCCACACCCTATTTCCCCTATTGTTAACATAGTATATTAGTATGACACATTTGTAACAATTTGTGAACCAATATTGATATATTATTATTAACTAAAGTCTATAATTTATTCAGAAATCCTTATATTTTACCTATTGCCCTTTTCTGTTTGAGGAACCCATCCAGGATACTACGTTACATTTGAAAGTCACCTCTTCTTAGTTTCTTCTTAGCTGTGAGAGTTTCTCAGACTTTTCTTGTTTATGATCACCTTGACACTTTGAACAGTACTGGTCATGTGTTTTGTAGACTATCCCTAAATGAGGAATTATCTGATCTTTTCCTCATGATTACACTGGAGTTTTGTGTGTGAAAAACCACAGAAGTAAAGTGCCGTTTTCATAACATCATATCAAGAGTACATACTATCAGGATGATTTATTGCTGTTGATATTAATCTTGATTACCTGGCTGAGGTAGTGTTTGTCAGGTTTATTCACTGCAAAATTATTCTTCTTTTCCCCTTTTATACTCTTTTCTTTGAAATGAAGTCACTGTGCACAGTCTACATTTTAAAAAGTTAGGAGTTCCTTCAGAGACCTTAGCATGGTAATCATAGTTATCTAAATTTCTTTTCTGATGTGTTTAATGATTGCTGTAGATACAGGTGCCAGAAGTTTCCAATGCCTCTGTTGTCTTTGTTTTTTGTCTCTCCTCTTAACTTAGGGCTTCCCTAACTACTCCTCTTCAGAGGAAGCCTATGTCTTACAACTCTGTCACTGTAATACTCTGCTATTTTACTGAAGGCTTGTTAGCATGGTAGGAACATATGGGGATGGAGAAGTATTCTATAACATTCTGATTAAATCTCAGTCTTTTAGCGATTATGTCTTAGGGCTGTGACTTTCACAAGCGTTTCCCCGGGACTTTTCCCTGACTATTGGGAAATAGATCATTCCCAATCTATTTTCTTGGAGTCCTGGCATCTGTTGACTATGGTTGGTTGTTTTCTCCCTTAGTTAAGAAAGGAGAGTGAGAATGGAATGAAGTGTGAGAAATGCCTTCCCCCCACCTGTGACAATACTCTGGTAAAGTCCTTTTCCTCGGACATTAGGATTTTGCTATGGAGGACCCTCAGGATGTATTTCTCAATGATTGCTCTTCCATTCTTCCAGTTCTCTCAGCTATAATCACTGTTATTGTATGCAATCCTGCTGGTGAGGTGATAAGGTATGGGGGGAAGTGAAATATTCTATCATCTTATGACTAAATCTCCATGTTTTAATGGGCCTGTGTGTCTTACTGTAATATTCACAAGTGTTTCTCCAGAGGTATAGCTTTCTTTTCCACCATAGGTGAAACAGGAAGGTTAGGAGAACTGGAGAAATGCCCTTTCCTAGCTATAATAAGCTTCTTGTAAAGTCTTTTTCCCTTAAGAGTATTATGGAGAACACTCAGGTTACATTTCACAATGAATACAATTCCCTTGCCCCTACCATAGATATGAGGGGATATTTCTCAAATCTTTATCCTCAGAACCTGGTGGGGGTTTTGGAGGTAATAACCCAGGAAACTGTGAAGGCTCTGCTAAGACTACAGCCCCAAGGAGTTTCTCACTCTCATGCTAGTCCATATTCATATTTCAGCAATTCATCTCTTATTCATGCCATTTAAGTGTTCCTAGCAGTTATGGCTCCAGCAGCTCCTCCTTCAGGCAAACAGATCTCAGCTGTTACTCTCTGTATTCCTCTGTCTCTCCAGATTTTGAGGTGGTCATTTGCCCTGAAAACTTAGTTCTCCAGTGAATCCAAGAAAGAGATTGATTTTCCACTTGTTCAGCTTTTTCTTTTTCTTTTTTTTGCTAAGGAAAATTTGCCCTGAGCTAACATCTGTGCCAATCTTCCTCTATTTTGTATGTGGGTTGCCACCAGAGCATGGCTGATTAGTGGTGTAGGTCTGTGCTCAAGATCTGAACCCACGAACCTGGGCTGCTGAAGCAGAGCTCCCTGAACTTAACTACTAGGCAACAGGGCCAGCCCCCAGTTTTTTTCTTTTGTAAGGATGGGAGCGATGACTTCCAAGCTCTTTACGTATTGGGGCCAAAGCTAGAAGTCCATGATTTTAGCTTTTTAAACATAAATAAAGTATAATCTCTAAACTCATGGTTAGTCTAACAAAAGAACATAGACAGATAAAAATAATGCACACATTAATGTGTTAACTTAAAATGGTGACAATTTCTATAAATGTAAAGAATAGAGTTCTATGAGGAAGAATAACAGGGCATAATTAACTTTCCTAGATATTATACAGCAGTGTTAACTATAGTCATCATGTTGTACATTACATCCCTAGTACTTATTTATCTTATGACTGGAAATTTGTACCTTTTGACCACCTTCCTCCAATTCCCTCTCCCCCTAGCCTCTGCTTCTGGTAGCCACGTGTCTGATCTCTTTTTCTATGAGTTTGCTTTTTTTTTTTTTAGATTCCACATAGAAGTGAGATCATACAGTATTTGTCTTTCTCTGATTTATTTCACTTAGCATAATGCCTTTAAGGTCCATCCATGTTATCACAAATGGTAGAATTTCCTCGTTTTTTATGGCTGAATAATATTCCATTGTGTACTCATACCACTTCTTTATCCATTCATCCATTGATAGACACATAGGTTGTTTCCATGTCTTGGCCATTGTAAATAATGCTGCTATGAACATGGGGTGTAGATATCTTTTTGAATTAGTGTTTTCATTTCCTTTGGCTACATTCCCAGAAGTGGGATTGCTGAATCATATGGTAGTTCTGTTTTTAATTTTTTGTGCATTCTCCAAACTGTTTTCCATAGTGGCTGTACCAATTTACAATCCCACCAACAGTGCACAAGGGTTCTCTTTTCTCCACATCCATGCCAGCATTTGTTATCTCTTGTCTTTTTGATGATGGCCATTCTAACAGGCATGAGGTGATAGCTCATTGTAGCTTTAATTTGCATTTCCCTAATGACTAGTGATGTTGAGCATCTTTTCGTGTACCTATTGGTATTTCATATATCTCCTTTGGAAGAATGTCTATTCAGGTTCTTTGCCCATTTTTTAATTCAGTTATTTGTTTTTGAGTTGTATGAATTATTTACATATTTTGGATATTAACCCTTTATCAGATATACAGTTTGCAAATATTTTATGTCATTCTGTAGGTTGTCTTTTCACTTTGTTGATGGTTTCTTTTGCTGTACAGAAGTTTTTTAGCTTCTGTAAGCTATGCTATATTGTACTATAAGCTATACTTTACAAGCTATAATATAAAGCTTTAGTAATCAAAACAGTATGGTACTGGCATAAAAACAGACAAATAGACCAATGGAACAGAATTGAGAGCACAGAAATAAACCCAAGCATGTATAGTCAACTAATATTTGACAAGTGAACTAAAAATAATGGAGAAAAGACAGTCTCTTCAATAAATGGTGCTGAGATAATTGGATAGTTATATGTAAAAGAATGAAACTGGACCCCTGTCTTACACTACTCACAAAAATTAACTTGAAATAGATTAAAGACTTAAACGTAAGACCTGAAACCATGAAATTCCTGGAAGAAAACATAGGAATAAAACTCCTTGACATGGGCCTTGGTAATGATTTTTTGGATATGACACCTAAAACACAAGCAACAAAATAACAAATAAACAAGTGGGACTACATCAAGCTAAAAAGTTTCTGTAGAGGAGATAATTTAAGTTGATGTGTCACGGAAGACTTTTCTGAGGAAGAAACAATAAAACTAAGACCTGAGAAATTAATAAGATTTAGGATGAGGGAACAGTGTGTAAAAAGGCACAGAGATGGAAAAGATTTGGACTCAATTAGTTGCCTAATTTGTAACTGGAGCAAGGGCAGAAACAGTTCTGAATGAGTTTGGAGTAGATTGCAGGAGTCAGTTTGAGCAGTTATATTAGGCCATGCATGTCAAGGAGTGTTGTTACTCCAAGAGCCTAAGAGAGCCATCAGAGGTTCTTTAAGTAGTGAAGTGAAATGATCTCCTCACGTTAGATTATTCTTGCTACAGTGTGAAAAACTGATTAAAGTGAGGCCAACAGAAGTGGAGGCACCAATTAGGAAACCACAGTGTTAGCTCAGAAGTGGATGATGGTAGCTTGATCCAAATTCATGACAGTAAAGAATGAAAATAAGTGAACTGATTCAGGAAGGATTTATGGATGTAAAAACAACAAGACTGGTAATTACCTTTTGAAAAGATTATCAAGGGCCAGTTTCCAGTTCGACATGTTGGAAATCACCACTCCATCCTAACAACAAGTAAAATGCGGAACAGACTGAAAAAGCATCAACTCTTTTTAGATCTGTAAGAGAGTTGGGGGAGGATATAGGGAAAACTGCTTCCCCCAACACTGGAGAGACAGACAAGCAAATACAGGGAGTCATCGCTTACCAGAGCAGACTCACAAGTGGAAACCTCTGCAGAAACCAGGGCCAGGACAGGAAAATCTTAACTGTAATTGAATTGCTGGAGGTTCAGTGTGGAGAACTGTGAGAGTTAAAAATTACAGAGGGATCAGTCATAGCAGGAGCCCCCATATTACTGTGAGATTTACCCTCATGAGCTAGACTTTAAGTTCTCACAGTAAAATTCAGAGAAAAATCCATGTAGAGGGGAAGGAAAAGGGACCATTTTGATTTACACCAGAGTATTCTGTTCTTCTTAACAAGGCTTGCCCTCAGGAGAAAATAGTTAACCAGAGTCTAACCATCTGGGGTATTGTCAGAGCCTAACTGACCTGGGGGAAGGAAAATACCCAACTCCAAACCACTCTAGCCATTCTGTTCCACATAAAGGGGGAGAAAAACATTAAGAAACACTTGTGATACTGACAGTTCAATGGCATAGGCTTGCTAAAAGACTGGGACCTAATCATAGGAATATAGAATGTGTCCCCTCCCCCAACACCTTACCACCATGTTACTAAAGGACTATTTAAAACAATTCTTTTACCTAGTACATCATGTCCAGCTATCAATAAAAAATTACAAGGCATACCAAAAGGCAAAAAAGACAATGCAAAGAGAAGAGCAAGCATCAGAACTGGACATGGCAGAGATGTTGATAATTCCAACAAAGACTGAAAAAAATAGAAAGAATATCCAAAGACTGTGAGACAACTACAAAAAGTGTAACATATGCATAATGGGAATACCAGAAGAAAAAGAAAGAGAAAAAGGAACAGAAGAAATATTTGAAACAATAATGACTGACAAATTCCCCAAATTCATTTCAGACACCATACCACAGATCCAGGAAACTCAGGGAACATCAAGCAGGATAAATGCCCCAAAACTACACCTAGGCAAATCATTTTCAAACAGAAAATCAAAGATAAGGAAAAAATCATGAAAGAAGCCAGAGAAAAAACAAACCTTACTTATAGGGGAACAAAGGTAAGAACTACATCTGACTTCTCAGAAACCATGCAAGCAAGAAGAGAGTGGAGTGAAATATTTAAAATGTTGAAGGAAAAAACCCACCAGCCTAGAATTCTGTACCCTGTGAAATTATCCTCCAAAAGTGAAGGAGAAACAAAGACTTTCTTAGAGAAAAAATGAGGCAATTTGTTGCCAACAGACCTGCCTCGCAAGAAATATTAAAAGAAGTTCTTTAGAGAGAAGGAAAATAATATGCGTCAGAAACTTGGATCTACATAAAAAAGAAAAGAACATCAAAGAAAGAACAAGTGAAGGTAAAATAAAAAACTTTATTTTTCTTATTCTTAATTGATCTGACAGATAACAATTTGTTCAAAATCATAATAGCAACAATGTATTTGATTTTGTATGCTTGTGTATATATCATATATATATGCTGATGTATGCTTATATATAATTGAAATGAATGACAGCAATGATACAAGGGATGAGAGGGAGGAATTAAGATTATTTTGTTATTATAAGGTACTCACAAAACCGTGAAGTGGTATGGTGTTACTTGAAAATGGACTTGGATTAGTTGTAAATCTATGTTGTAAACTCTAAGTAAACCACTAAAAAAGTGTTTTAAAAAATTTACATTTAATTTGTATGCTAAGAAAGGAGAGAAAATTGAATCATATAAAATGCTCAATTGAAACCATAAAAGATAGAAAAAGAGTGGAAGACAAAAAAAGGAACAAAGAAAAGAGCAATAAGTAGAAAGCAGTAACAAATATGGTAGATATTAATCCAAACATGTCAAAAGCACTTTGAACATCAATGGACTAAATGCATCAATTAAAAGAGATTGTCAGCGCCTGCCCCATGGCTTAGCAGTTAAGTGCACGCGCTCCGCTACTGGCAGCCTGGGTTCAGATCCCGGGCACGCACCGATGCACCGCTTCTCCGGCTATGCTGAGGCCGCGTCCCACATACAGCAACTAGAAGTATGTGCAACTATGACACACAGCTATCTACTGTGGCTTTGAGGAAAAAAAAGGAGGAGGATTGGCAATAGATGTTAGCTCAGAGCCGGTCTTCCTCAGCAAAATGAGGAGGATTAGCATGGATGTTAGCTCAGGGCTGATCTTCCTCACAAAAAAAAAAAAAATTGTCAGAGAGGATTAAACAACACCACCCAAGTATATGCTGTCTACAAGAAACCCACTTTAAATGTAAAGACACATGTGGGTTAAAAGTAAATGGATGGAGAATACCACACTAACCCTAATCAAGAGAAAGCCAGAGTTACTATATTAATTTTAGACAGAGCAGAATTCAAAGCAAGGAAGGTTATCAGGGTAAAAGAAGGGCATTATATTAGATAAAGAGGTCAATTCTACAAGAAGACAACAATCCTTAACATGTATGTGCCTAAGAACAGAGCGTTAAACAACATGAAAAAACTGATAAAACCGCTAGGAGAAATAGACAAATCCACTATCATAGTCAGAGACTTCAACACTCCTCTATCAGAAATGGACAGATTCAGGGGGCATAAAGTCAGTAAGGACATAGTTGAACTCAACAACATCATTAATCAACTGGATAAAATTGACATCTATAGACTACTTCATCCAAAAGCAGTAGAATACACATTCTTCTCAAGCTCACATGGAACATTCAACAAGACAGACCACATTATGGGCCATAAAACACCTTAAGAAATTTTAAAAATAGAAATCATACAATGTTTGCTCTCAAACCATCATGGAATTAAACTAGAAATCAATAACAGAAAGATAACTGGAAAATCCCAATATATGTGGAAAGTAAACAATGTGCTTCTAAATAACATATAGGTCAAAAAAGAAAGCCCAAGAGAAATTATTTTGAACTAAATGAAAAGGAAAACACAACTTATCAAAAATTTTTGGATGAAGTGAAAGCTGTGCATAGAGGGAAATTTATAGCATAGAATGCATATATTTGAAAAGAAGAAAGATCTAAAATCAATAATCTAAGTTTCTACATTAGAAAATTAGGAAAAGAAGAGCAAATTAAATCCGAAGTAGACAGAAGAAAAGAAATAATAAATATTAGAGCAAATCAACAAAATTGAAAATAGGAACTCAACAGAGAAAATCAATGAAACCAGAAGCTGGTTCTTTGAAAAGATCAATACAATCAACAAGCCTCTAGCCAGGGTAACTAAGAAAAAAAAAGAATAGACACAAATTACTAACATCCCAAATGAAACAGAAGGCATCACTACATATTGAAAGATAATAAAGGAATACTATGAACAACTCTATGCCCACAAATTTGCTAACTTAGATGAAATAGACCAATTCCTTGAAAGACACAATCTGCCAAAACTCACACAAGAGGAAAGATATAATCTGGATAGGCCTATATCTATTAAGGAAACTGAATCAATAATTAATAACCTTCCAAAATAGAAAGCACCAGGACCAGATGGGTTCACAGGTGAATTCTACCAAACATTAAAAAAAAAGTTATACTAATTCTTTACAACACTTTTCAGAGGACAGAAGCAGAGAGAACACTTCCAACTCATTCTATGAGGCCAGCATCGCCCTAATACCTAAATCAGGCAAAGACATTACAAGAAAAAGAAACTACAGACCAATATCTGTCATGAATATAGATGGAAAACTCCTCAACAAAACATTAGCAAATTGATTGGGGCATAGTGGTTAAGTTCACACATTCCACTTCAGCAACCCAGAGTTCGCTGGTTCATATCCTGGGTATGGACTAACTGCTCATCAAAAGCCATGCTGAGGCATCCTACATAGATGAACTAGAAGAACCTACAACTAGGATATACAACCATGTACTGGGACTTTGGGGAGAAAAAAAAAGAAAAAGAGGAAGATTGGCAACAGATGTTAGCTCAGGGCCAATTTTCCTCAAAAAAATATTTATATTAGCAAATTGAATTCAACAATGTATAAAAAGAATTATACACCACAACCAAGTGGGATTTATCCCAGGTATGAAAGGCTGGTTCAGCATTCAAAAATCAATTAATGTAATCCATCACATCACCACGCCAGAAAAGAAAAATCACATGATTCATATCAAGAAATGCAGAAAAAGCACTTTCCAACAAAATCCAACACCCATTCATGATAAAAACTCTCAGTAAACTCGGAATAGAGGGTAATTACCCTCAAGAGGATAACCTGATAAGGAGTATCTACAAAAAAACTACAACTAACATCACATTTAATGGTGAGAAACTTAAAGCTTCCCACTAGGATGAGGAACAAGGCAAGGATGTCCCCTCTCACCACTTCTTTTCAACATCGTACTGGAAGTTCTAGCTAATGCAATAAGACAAGAAAAGTAGGTAAAAGGTATACATATGGGGAAGAAAAAAATAAAACTGTCTTTGTTCACAGATGACATGATCATCTATGTAGAAAATCTGAAAGAATCAACAAAAAAACTCCCAGAACTAATAAGCAATTATATCATAGTTGCAGGACTATATTAGTTGCAATTATATCATAGTTGCAGGAGGTTACATAACCTCTAGGTAGAAAATGCAAAAGAATCATAAAACAACTCACTGAACTAATGAGCGATTACAGTACAGTTGCAGGATACAAGGTTAATATACACAAGTAAATTGTTTTTCTGTATACCATCAATGAATAAGTGGAATTTGACATTAAAAAATGAAGGTCAAAAAAATGAAATACTTAGGTATAAATCTAAGAAAATACATACAAGATCTATATGAGGAAAGCTACAAAACTCTGATGAACAAAATCAAAGAAGAACTAAATAAAGGGAGAGATATTTCATGTTCACCAATAGGAGATTTAATATTGTCAAGATATCAGTTCTTCCCAATTTGATCTATAGATTCAATGCAATTCCAGTAAAAATCCCTGCAAGATATTTTGTGGATCTAAAAAATGATTCTAAAGTTTATATAGAGAGGCAAAAGACGCAGAGTAGCCAACACAATATGGAAAGAGAAGAACAAAGTCAGAGGACTGACACTACCCCATTTCAAGGCATACTATAAAGCTATAGTAATCAAGACAGTGCCGTATTGGTGAAAGAATAGACATATAGATCAATGGAACAGATTAGAGAGCACAGAAATAGACTCACATAAATATAGTCAACCAATCTTAGACAAAGGAGCAAAAGCAGTATAATGGAGAAAAGGTCATCTTTTCAAAAAATGGTACTGAAACAAATAGATATCCTCATACAAATAACTGAATCTAGATACAGACTTTACACCCTTCACAAAATTGACCCAAAATGAGTCATAGATCTAAATGTAAATGCATAGCTATAAAACTCTTTGAAGATAACTTAAGAAAAATCTGAATGAATTGGGTACGGTGACCACTTTTTAGATACAACACCAAAGGCACAATCCATGAAAGAAAAAACTGATAAGTTGGACTTCATTAAAATTAAAAACTTCTGCTCTGTGAAAGACCATGTCAAGAGAATGAGAAGACAAGCCACAGACTGAGAGAAATCACTTGCAAAAGACACATCTAATAAAGAACTGTTATCCAAAATATACAAAGGACACTTAAAACTCAACAATAAGAAAACAAATGACCTGATTAAAAAATGGGCCAAAGACTTTAACAGATACCCTACCAAAGAAGATATACTGATAGCAAGTAAGCGTATGAAAAGATGCTTCACATCTTGTGTCATCAGGAAAATGAAAATTAAAACAACAATGAGATGCCACTGCACATCCATTAGAATGGCCAAAATCCAGAACACTGACAACATCAAATGCTGGCGAGGATGTGAAGCAACAGGAACTCTCATTAATTGCTGGTGGAAATACAAAATGGTATAGCCAAACTTGAAGGCAGTTTGGTGATTTCTTACAAAGGTAAACATACTCGTATAATAAGATCTAGTAATTGCACTTGTTGGTATCTACTCAAAGGAGTTGTGAACTTATGTCCAGAAAAATACCTGCATGTGGATGTATAGCAGCTTTATTCATAACTGCCAAACCTTGGAAATAACCAAGACATCTTTCAGTCGATGAATAGATAGATAAACTGTGGTACATTCAGAAAATGGAATATGATTCAGTGCTAAAAAGAATTGCACTACCAAGCCAAGAAAAGACATGTAGAAACTTTAAATGCATATTACTAAGTGAAAGAAGCCACTCTGAAAATGCTACCTACTGTATGATTCCAAATATATGACATTTTGAAAAAGGTAAAACTATAGAGGCAATAAAAAGATCAGTTGCTGCCAGGGGTTGGGAGGTAGAGAGGGATAAATCAGCAGAGCTCAGAGGATTTTTAGGGCAGTGAAACCACTCTGGATGCTATAATGGTGGATATATGTCATTATATATCATTCATATACATTATGAACCATAATGTGAACTATGGACTTTGGGTGATTATGATGTGTTAATGTAAGTACATCAGTTATAACAATTGCACCACGCTGGTGGGGGATGTTGATAATAGGGGAGTCTATACAACTGTGGGGGCATGGGGTATATGGGAAATTTCTCTACCTTCCTCTTAATTTTGCTGTGAACCTAAAACTGCTCTAAAAGATAAGTTTTTCATAAAAACAAACAAATGAAAAAGGGCTTTCTGATACCTTGGATATGAAAGGTATGGGAGAGAGGAAGGCGTTAAGGGTGACTTCCAAATTTCTACCTTAAGCAATAGGGTGAATTGTGCTGGTATTTCCTGAAATAAACAATATGAGGGGAGCATATATGGAGGTGTGTAATTGGTGACCAGGGCAGGGGTCAAGAGGTCACATTTAGACATATTAGCTTTAAGATATCAAAGAAGCAAAATGGAAATGACAGTGAGCTTGCTGGCTTTTAAAAGACTGGGGCTGATGAATTACCCTGGCTAGAAAATGTCGAGTGAGTGGAAAATACAAAGTTAGTAGTAGCAAACGGAGCCCCACCAGTCAATTATAGAGGCCTCCTGGAAAGAAACCTATTTTCTGTTCCTGATCTAAATGATTCCTAGATTTTCACCCAGATCTAGCACTGTGTATATGAATCTAAATTCCTATCATAGTTTAGGGGCCAGATAAAATATTTTGATGTTGTTTCTTTAGGTAGAGAAGATAGCAAAGGGAAACCAAAATGACTAAGCATCCCCTATATTCCAGGCACTCAGTCCATGTCTTGGGAATACCAGAGGAATGGGAAAGCAGTTTTTAAAAAAATAAGCACAGAAGATAAAAAAGAGAAGATAGTAATAGAGGAAAAAATGGAATGAAAGAGGTAACTACAAAAAAAAAGGGAAAGCATGGAAGAAGGATGGAGTGATTATAAATCCACAGATCTTATTAAGACCATTTTAGTCATTGTCCAGTCAAATAATTCTATTAATTTTCTTTTCCCCATGTAGAATAAAACATTCATGTCTGATTTTAATTATTGTCATTCCCAATTATCAACTATGTAAGAAGATGTACAAGACAAATTTCTGACATTTGAGAGCTTTTAATATATATAAAGTTGACCTTATCCTTCAAGTAATGCTCTCTGATGGAGCTGCTGAATTAGGTGTAAACTTGCCTTTACACATGCAATGTCAAGTATGCTGTGAAGGTAATTTTGTAGCCAATTTGTAACAAAAAAAAGAAAAAAGAAGAAAAACGCATCCATAAGAGAATACATACAAAAATGATAATGATCCTTGTTAGTGGATGCTTCTTATAAGCTGTCTGAGTCTTTCATACAAAACATACATTTGCTTTATAATTTTTGTTTGTTTGTTTTGTTTTTTGTGAGGAAGATCAGCCCTGAGCTAATATCCATGCCAATCTTCCTCTTTTTGCTGAGGAAGACTGGCCCTGGGCTAACTAACATCTGTGCCCATCTTCCTCCACTTTACATGGGACGCCGCCACAGCATGGCCTGACAAGCGGCGTGTTGGTGCGCTCCCGGGATCCGAACCCGGGCCACCAGCAGCCGAGCGTGAGCACTTAACCACTACACCATGGGGCTGATCCCATCATTTGCTTTATAATTTGAAAATATATATAGTGATCTTTATAGTCTACGGGGAGGAAACATGAATTCTGCTTAAATTCTTCGTCATTTAATAAGAAAGGAAGTGTTGTTCCCTTGAATTATTTAGACATGACTTCATTCTTCATTTTGCTAATATGGTGCTCACAGAAGCATTTGACAGTCAAGCAAGGCATAGAAGAAGCCTGATACGATATCAGAGGAAATGCTTCAATGAATAGTGTATTAATATATATCTCATTGGTACCTATACCCTTTTGTTGAACAAATTAGTTTCAATTGTGAACTTATCTATGCAATTGTTATTACCACATAAATCACAATTTACAGTGAACTATAAGAATTTTAGAAATCAAAAATATCTATCACTCTTTTGCATGACAAGAAATACTTGTTCTGTGAAGTTCTCCATGCTGCCATTTAAGAGGTTCCTTTAACTTGTATGTCTCTCTGTTGATCCCCTGCTGGTGATAGGATCCCTTCTGGAGGGCTCTTCTAATGCATAGGAAGCACTTACTGTCACCTTATGTTGACCATATGGGAAATCATTTTCTATCACATGGTTGTAAAGCCTACTCTTATATTCCATAATGTTAGGACAGGACAGCGCACAGTCAGATTATTAAGTGAAAGTGGTGTTCAGATCCATAAATGTGGCTCCAAATGTCCTAATAAGTTACAACTGCAATAATGGCATATACAAGCACTTTCCAAAGTTTCTTTTACATAAAATCTTCTAGAAATACAACTGTTGCCTAAAGAATGTTGGGTCTCCTCCTTCCCATGGTATTTGTGTAGGGAAGGATGAAAAGGTTTCACCTACATGTCAACAGCCTAGGTCAGGGCTCATCTTTTCGTGGGCTTCCCAGGGTCCCTCGGGAGATTTTTGTTTCACTAACTGACGTATCCAGGCTTTTCCACAGTAGCTGACAAGGGGTCCTTTTAGGCAAAGGCTGGAGAGTAGTACCATGCCTCGGATATGAATCCAAGAATTTACATTTTAGGCACTAGTGGGAGAGCCCAATTCCTATTTCTTTTGCAGGTTTGCAGGGAAAGTTAACAAGTAGCCAGCTACTTTTCAGAAAACAATCTGTGAGGGGACAAATTCTCAATATATTGCTACGGTTGACTTAGATGTCAAAGCAGAATGTTATCAAGAGATGGCTTCCTAGAGCATTTTTACATACACCACCTGTTAGGGACTGAATTGTGTCCCCCAAATTCATGTGTTGAAGCCCTAACCCCAGTACCTCAGAATGTGACTGTATTTGGAGACAGGGCCTTTAAAGATGTGATTAAGTTAAAATGAGGCCCTTAGGGTGGGTCTTATTCCAATCTGACTGGTGTCCTTATAAGAAGAGGAAATTTGGACACACAAAAAGACATCAAGGATGCACATGCACAGAGGACGGACAATGTTAGGACACAGCAAGAAGATGGCCATCTACAAGTCAAGGAGAGAGGCCTCAGAAGAAACCAAACCTGCGGACACCTTGATCTCAGACTTGTGCCTCCAGAACTATGAGCAAATAAATTTCTGTTGTTAAAGCCACCCAGACTGTGGTATTTTGTTATAACAACCCTAGCAAACTAACATATAACCTAAGATTTTCAAGAATGATCTATATGTTAAAATACATATTTCCGGGCCCTATTCCAGTGCCTAAATCCTGGACCTGGTATGTAAGAATCTGCATTTCAACAGTTATCCCAAGAGTATTCTGATGCCAATTAAAATTTGGGAACCTCTGATAAGTAAGGTCACCTAATCATATTGATCGATCAAAACAGATACACATTTCGTCTTTTCCATTTTAAAAAAATGTTTTATGATTACATTTCAGTAGTAGCAAGGTTTGAAAATTAAGATCACAGAAAACACACTGTCTTTCTCTCCTCAGCTCTGCATTAGCTGACACTTCTTACAGAATCAGAATCTTTCACAGTGGTCCCAAGACCTGCCTCTTACCTTCGATAGGGACATCTGACAGGTGGCGGACAGGAAACTCTTCATTAACACAGATGGCTGATTTCATGCCTAACACTTGCCAACACTTGCAGACTCGACCAAGACTTGCTCTTTTAACTAATTCTATCTTTATTCTTAAAATTTAAAAGACCATTAAATTAAAACCCAGTCACCATATGTAGAACATATGACATTTTTTTTAAATAGAGCAATACTTGGAAAAATCTTGAGGCCAAATATCACCCTCAGACACACAGATATCTCCCACTAATGTCATATTAGAGCCCTCTCACTATTTTCAACTTAATAAAGAAAACAAATCTTACAAAGGTAGAAATGAACATTCTAATCAATTGTAGGGTAGTTTTTTTTCTCTGCTCTTACAAAAAGAAGAACCCTGTGTATATGCATATAAAGAAATGTGAAAACGGGCAAGGAGGGGGGGAACATTAGACAAAGTTATTGCAAAACATTAAAAATAGCCTTGCTCACTTCTTTAGCTTGCTTTCCTGAAAAGGAAAATTTCACCTATCTGCTGTTATACATTCTGAGTAACTAGTTTCTGAAACTATGTCAGTTTTTTTCAAGTTTGTTTTTTGTCAGTTATTTCACTTATACACTCCATCTTTGATAACAGAATTAACAACTTGCATATTCCTTATTACTTCAACTTAGCCCAAAAGACATTTATTTAATGCTTCCTAGGTGTCAAACGTTGTGCTAAGTTCTGTGATGGTCACTCATCTAACTCTATAGATGTGACACATCTTCTTTAACTGAAAATGCAGTATGTCCAAAGAGTGTACATATACACAATATACTCATGCACAAAAATACACATGCACAAAGCATATTCTCCCTTCCCTCTCTCTCGTCTTCCACCCCCTCCTCCTCCCCCTCCTCCTCATTCTCCTTCTCCTTCCTCTTTCTCTCATGTTAATTGCAACCATCCTTGCTTGGACTGTCAGTTTCTATCTGATCAATAAACGTAAAGTCAGGGAAATTTTTCTAAGTTGCTGTGGAGGAAATAGATATGATTTTTATTCCTGTAACTCAATCATATATTTCCACTTTATATTCTAATAACAACAACAAGAAGAAGAAGAAATCATAATATTTACTGGTTGCTTGTTTCTGTACTAAACACTATGCTATGTGGTCTACATGGATTATATGATAACACTACTATCTCTGTTTTGCAGAGGGAATTAGAAAGGGTGAATTTTCCTAGGTTGCCGAGCTAGTACCTGGTGGAACAAGGCATCTCACCTGGCTGTTCTATCTCCAGAACCCGTTTGCCTCGTGAAACGTGCCACTTTACTTTTGCTGAAACAAAGAGTTCCACTGTGAAATAAAAACGCTCTTAGATTTAACTAGGGTCATCACTGGAAACAGCCATTTGAGGATGGATTTGCAATGGAGAATATCATTCATTAAGGAACTTGATGACTCGCATAATCAATTGTCCTCAAAACTCAATCCCATTTTTCTTCACATCTTATGTTGGCATGCTGATATTTGGATTTTTTGTACTGTTTTTAGTTCCTGGAATTTTGACTACTATATTTCTTTTTATCCTGCTATTATTTTGGATTTTATTAAATATTGTTTTTGCCTTTATTTTTTCCTCCCTTATCAGAGTTTTATGTTTACTTCCGGGTAACTCTTCTTACTTCTTTAGGGGAGTATGGATATCACTTATTTTCATTTGTTTGTTCTTCTATTTTTAACAAAAGCATTTGAAACTGTCAATTTACATAAGAGTACTATTTTAACTGCATGCCACAGGATTGCATGCACATATTGATCACTTTCAATTTCCTCAGTAGTAAATATTTTGTGACTTCCATTAGGATTTTTTGAATAATCCATTACTTACTCAGGAGCTCATTATAAAGTCTCTTAATACGAAGAAAATTTCAGTCTTTTCATTGTTGATTTTTAATTTAATTACATTATTAAAGAATATGGTATATTTCATATTAATTTTTTAAACTCTTTGAAATTCCCTTTGCAAACTGATGCCTGGTAAATCTTTGTAAATGTTCTAAAAATACTGCCAAAGAATATAAATTTTCTGTTTATTGGAAGCAGATTTCTATTACAACTATCAGCTTAAAATTTTTAGTATTGTTGTTCAAAGTGTCTAGAACTTACTTATGCCCTTGTTATATTTTTGCCTGTTTGGTCAATCGGTTTCTGACAGAGCTGCTTTAAAATTTCCTGTTCTCATTATGGATTTGTGAATCCCTTACTATCATTTTGTCTGTGTTTGCCTTGATACATTTTTGAGCTAGATTGTTAAGTGCACATAAGCTTCTGAATATAATATATTTTTGGTGTATTTTTCCTTTATCATTACATAATGACCTCCTTTATTCTTTTTAATTGTGCAAGAAAGGTAAAATTCCATTTCATTTTACACAAGTTTTGCTGTTTTTGTTTTTTAAATTTTGTATTTTCCTAGAACATTATTTTACATTATTTTATTTTTGACTGTTCTTTGGGATTTTGTTCATGTATATCACTTATACATAACATATAGCTGGCTTTTGGACTTAAAAAGGTAAATTTAATTTGTTAATGTATATTATGGTTACCAATATATTTAAAATTATTTCCTCCATACCATTTTGTGTTTTCTGCTTACCATTCATATTATTTATCCTATTTCTTTTCATTCCTTACTTTCATGTGGATTGACAAATATTCTATGCTTTTTTTCATTGCTGATTTTTACAATCTAAATTGGATTTCTCATCTTTTACTGTTTACCTTCATTTTTATTATTTACAGACATCTTAAAATCTACATTATCCAGTTCTTCTAATCTCTTTTTGGCCATCACAAGGAAACACTTTCACCGTTCTTTAAACTTACTGTCCCTCAAATATTATTTCTTGTAAATATTTTTTAATTCTTTAAAACTTTTCATCTCTTTACCTTTGCAAAATTAATGTTTTCTTTTAAGGAGGATTAGTTAATTAAATTTAACCAGAAAATTTTGCTAATTTTTATGTTGACAATTCCATTATTTCTTGTAACCCACAACTTCTCTATTTTTCTTCACTTTTTTTTTCTCATTGAAAATACATTTTTAACAGGTTTCATTTTTGTCTGTCTGGATTTTTCGTTTTTTGGGTTTTTTTAGATATGGCTTATGAGTTTATATATCCGAATTTCTGATGTTTTAATTTTGGTTTCACTCTTGAATGACACTCTAGCTGGGCATAAAATTCTAAGTTGACAGTAATTTATCTCAATATTTTAAAGTTATTATTCCATAGTTTTGGCATCCATTATTACCAATGAAAATTCTGATTATCTAACTGTTGTTCCTTTATATGAAGTCAGTATTTTTATTTCTTCTGATTATATTGAAAGATTCTATCTTTATCCTTATTTTCTTTAGCACCACTTCAGTGAGTCTAAAAATGACTTGTTTTATTTTTACTCTCGGTTCTTGGTTCTTGGAGTGAGCTTTGGATCTGAAGACTAATGTCCTTCTTCAGTTTTGGAAAATTATCTGAAATTATCTTTTCAAATATTGTTTTCCTGCTAGTCTTACCTATCAAACATATTACTAAGAATTTTTAAAACTTAATAAAACATCACTTTTTTAAAATAAAACAAAAATTATTAGAAGAGATACAAAAACGAAGGGAAAATATGGTGAAACAACAGAAGAGATAAAAACATGTGTAGGCATAGCTCAGGAAAGAAGTTAAAGTGACATAAATGAAGGCCACAGAGAAGCAGAACAAAGGAAAATAAACATATATGGGAACACAGGAAGGTACATGGCAGTTAGGATCAAGAAAAATGAAATGGATATGAACAAAGAGTTTCTGTAATTAGCCACTTAACTAAGGGCCTGTTAACATGACTCCTAGATGTCTGGGTCACCACCATTTGTTCTAGGTATAGAGCTACACGCTCAGAATTTTATTTCATTAGGTCTTGTTAGCCTGAGGAGTTAAGGGATAAATTAGGACTAAACTCATGCTTAAGTATGCTCTGCCATTCTCTCATCTTATCATATACTCTATAATCCTGAGATTGATAAAATATATCTAGCTTTGATGAGATGGTCCCTAGCAAACAGTCAGACTAGTTTTTATACATATCGTTATGTATATAAGTCTGGGTTTGAAGGTGCCAGATAAACTAATTTAAGGTCTAATATTACCCTCGCTAATTCAAAATTACCTTGATACTAAGTGCTGACTAATGATAAATTTTACTTGAGGTGGGTGGATGAGAATCAAAAATATACATCTCTGTCTATTCATATTGTTGTTGAATTATCTGTTATGTATCATCATTCACTTAATTCCTCCTATATCCTTTAAAGAATTAAAACCTGCTTGATTTACCCAAATGATGTCTATATCTCGTCTTTCTATCAATTTGAGATTAATTTAGAAGTCTTTTTTGCTGCAAAAGATTTAGAGTGAAAATGATAGCTAGGGAAAATAGATAAGGGATATCCTAAAGCATAGTTAACTGATATCCCTAAAGAAGAGAATCAAAAAAAAAAACAAAAAACTACAATAAGATATCACTTTACATCTGTTAGAATGGCTACAATTACCAAGACAAAAAATAACAAATGTTGGAGAGGATGTAGAGAAAAGGGAACCCTCATACACTGCTGGTGGGAATGCAAACTGGTGCAGCCACTATGGAAAACAGTATGGATGTTTCTCAAAAAATTAAAAATAGAACTACCATACGATTCAGCTATCCCACTACTGGGTATTTATCCAAAGAACATGTAATCAACAATCCAAAGAGATTTATGCACCCCTATGTTCATTGCAGCATGATTCACAACAGCCAAGACATGAAAGCAACCCAAGTGCCCATCGACTGATGAATGCATAAAGAAGATGTGGTGTATATGGACAATGGAATACTACTCAGCTATATAAAAAGACAAAATCATCCCATTTGAAACAATATGGATGGACCTTGAGGGTAATTATGTTAATCAAAGTAAGCCCAACAGAGAAAGAAGAACAATGTATGATTTCACTCATACGTGGAAGATAAACACATGGACAAAGAGAACAGATTGGTGGTTACCAGAGGGGAAGGGGATGGGGGGGTGGGCAAAAGGGGTACTGGGGCATGTATGTATGGTGACGGATAAAAATTAAACTATTGGTGGTGAGCACAATGCAGTCTATATGGAAACTGATATACAATAATGTATACCTGAAATTACACAATGTTATAAGCTAATATGACCTCAATAAAATAATTGGAAAAAAACAAAAACTATTTGACTAAGAAAAAGATATAAATTAAGAAAACTTTCAACCTATTGATTGAAATCACATACCATTATTCCAAAACAAATGTGGAGGGAAAGTAATACCAATGACATAGCTTGTTAAAGTTTTTGAAGATTGAATACGAAAAAAGAGACTCACTTAAAAATCAAGGTAAAAACAAATAAAATGATAATAGCGGGAAAAGCAAGCTGGCTTCAGACTTTTCCACAGAAATATTCAGTGCTAGAAATGAGTGAACACCTACAAAACCCTCAAGAAAAGAGGGGATGATCAAACAATGCTGTATCCAGCCAAGACGTAGTACAAGATAAAGGTAAAAAAGGATGATTGAAATGTGCAAGAACTCTGTGATTATAGTTTTCATGAGAATATAAAATCCTTTTAAGTCAATGCAATTACAGTAAAAGGAGTGGAAGTAAGCATTAAATACATTTAAGTGTAGGATTGAGGCTTTTAAAAATAGGGTTTACGGCTACAAAACAGTCTGAAAATATAAAACAATATCAACGGAGGAAGAGAATCTAAAAGGTAGGGAAGTATAACAATCTTCATCTTTAAAAGCTGGTGGCCAAATGAGATTACTTTAAAAATGATAAATCAAATAATAGAAATTTAAATATAAACTATGGCAAACACCATTCTTTTCCTTCAAAACACAACCTCCCTCTTCTACGCTCATAGAATCTGAATTCGTTCAGGCATAATGAGAGATCCCTTCATCCTAGGGAGCACAGGGCTCTAGTCTAGCTGCAGGAAGTAAATCGAGCTTAGTCTAAAATAGTTATGACACACTTCTTCCATTTAGTCATTACTTGTCTAGAAGAGCCACGTAGCCCAGTTCTGACCAATAAAATATAAGCAGAAATCTTTTGGGTGGAGCTTACAGGAAAATTTTTACTATACTGACTTTAAAATAAAGGACAGTTCAACTAGAATCTACAATTGCCCCTTCCTCTTCCTCTTCTTTTTTGCTAGATTGGAGAAGTGGTAGCTGGAGCTGCAGCAACATCCTTGTGATCATGAGGTAGCAAGAATGAGGAAAAGAATGAGAAAAATTTCAGGCATGAGTTCTGAGATTGTAAATCCACTGAATCAATATGGAAAGCTTCTTGCCTACAGATGTTTTACTATATGAGACAAATAAACCTTGATCTGTTTATTGTTATATTCAGCCAAAAGCATTAAGCGTAATAGTTAGGCATTTTCCTTTGCAAAAGATGGTATTCAATAAACTGCCATATTTCAAATCCATATGAAAAATAAGTAAATACCTGCTTCACACTATTCAGAAAAAGAATGCCAGATGAATTAAAAACTGATATATAACAAACAAAATTTAGAATTATTAGAAGAAAGTGAATAAGGATTATATTACATCCTAGAATTTAAATTATTTTTGTACTGGTAGACCAAAAGATAGCACAAAGTTGAAAGACAAGTCACAGACTTCGAAAGATTCTGTAACACATCCAGATAAAGAATTGGTTTCAAAAGTATATAAATAACTCCTATAAACTATTATATTATCCTTTATACTTAAGTATGTGTGTGTCTATATATATTTAGACATACATAATAGACATATACAGATATAGACACAGGTATATAATTTTTTTCAACCTGGACAAAGGAAAAACAAAACATGCTGAATAGATCTTGAGTTGTTTTCTATCTCTCAAGTTCAATTTTGAGAAAGGTGCTGTTTTACAAAAACACAAATCAGCTTCAATGAAGCAAGGAGTAAGGAGTAAAAACTCATTTCTAAATTTCAGTGGGATTATTTGCAAAAGGACAAAAGAGATTAAGGTAAGGGACTTTATGCAGTTCATGTAGTCCTGTGTGTTCATGTGTTTGTAGAAAGGTGTCATACTATAGTGAAAAAAGTATAAGCTAAAGAAGGAAAAGAATATGAATTCAGAGGTAGTTCTACTCCTTATGAGCTGTGTAATCTTGGGCAAACAGCTTAACTTCTGTGAACTCTATCTTTAAAGTAGGGATAATGGTACCTAACTTATGTGTTTGTTGTGTTTAGTAAGTTAATTACACAGCATGCTTGTACAGAATTTAAGAAATATTCATTCTGTTTTCTTCCTATAATACTTACTACTTGTATAATTGATTTTTAGAATAATTTTTAATTTATGATTTCCATGTGTTACTTTTATTCTATAACTACTTTTTTTGAATTTTGTGTCTTTTTGATTTGAGCTTGGCAAGAATCTGTTTTGATAGTGGTTCTTTGGGGATTGCAGAAAGAAAGATCTACGATTACAACCTGCTTGTTTTTTCTCATAAAAGGTCATCAAAAATCATGTGTTTAAAGTCATACCCATAGGGCCGCCCCTGTGGCTTAGCGGTTAAGTCCACGCGCTCTACTACTGGCGGCCCGGGTTCGGATCCCAGGCGCGCACCGACGCACCGCTTCTCCGGCCATGCTGAGGCCGCGTCCCACATACAGCAACTAGAAGGATGTGCAACTATGACATACAACTATCTACTGGGGCTTTGGGGGGAAAAAGGAGGAGGATTGGCAATAGATGTTAGCTCAGAGCCGGTCTTCCTCAGCAAAAAGAGGAGGATTAGCATGGATGTTAGCTCACGGCTGATCTTACTCACAAAAAAAATAAATAAAGAATAAAGTCATACCCATAAAAAACAAAATAACTTTTTTTCCAAAACAGGAATGCAAAATATTAACTTGGGATCACCAGAGCTACAACTTCATGCTAGTGATATGACATAGTTGACTAAAGCCAGATTATTAATTTTGAAATCCAGTAATGAAAATGCAATCCAGAACTGTTAAAATATTCAAGGCAAGATCTCTCATTGGGCAGTCAACTTATAGGAGTAACAGTGTATTAGCAGCATAGATTATTTTCCATAATGTACAAGCAATCTTGATTCCATTTTATTATAAACCATATAATTTATTAACATTTTGATTTCTTCATACTGAAAATATTCTTTTTCCTACACTTTTATTTTTAGCCATATTTGGATAAATTATTCTCTCAAATTATAGTCAATGACAATAAAATTTTAGAAATTTATTCATATTGATCTTCTTTTATTCTACTCACATTTAAATTCATTTCATGACGAAAAGATAAATTTTCTTTTTATCTTTCCCTGGACTGGTAAACAATGACAACAAGAACAACAGTAGCAATAATACCTTACATGGTTCTTATGGGATTTCTCGGTCAACGCCCTTGCAATCTACTAAAATGAAGCTGGAATTATCAACAAGTTCTCTTTTTTTTGTTGTGAGGAAGATTAGCCTTGAGCTAACATCTGTTCCCAATCCTCCTGTTTTTTTGCTGAGGAAGACTGGCCCTGGGCTGACATCCATGCCCATCTTCCTCTACTTTATATGAGACGCCACCACAGCATGGCTTGACAAGCAGTGTGTCGGTGCGTGCCCGGAATCCGAACCCTGCACTTCACCGCTACACCACTGAGCCTGCCCCAACAAGTTCTCTTTCTTTCTCACCCTCCAAGTTAAATGATAACAAATTTCTATCAATTTGACCACCTTCACCCCTCCGTCACCCTCCAAACAGCTACTCCCTTCATCTGAGCCTTCATCAGTTCTTTCCTAGGCAATGCCCTGCCCTAGGACTCTCTCTCCACAGGGCACTTCCATTTCCCAAACACACATCTGATAATGTGACTCTTTAGTTTTAAAATCTAATTTTAAATTTATGGTTAGTGTACATACTTAGAATTTACGCAATTTTTTATTTACATAGATAACTTTAGAACCAGAAGTTTCAGCTTTAAAAAATGTTGTTTATTTTAGATAAGTGTGAGGAATCTGGGTGGGAAAAAAGACACCCTTTTTCACTCTGGATGGAAATAAGATATTTTTTTACAAGAAGAGAAGAGGAAATTAAAAAACAATGATATATGTCTTTCAATTTGAATTGCTGATTTAAGCTCCTTATTGGTCAGGATCATTAGACCAGGGAGGGTATCATTTTAGGACATATGGTCACATAAATTTATTTGTATGAGAGTGAAATTTTTGGAAATGTACCAAGTGGTATTTCTAACCGCAGTCTCGAAGCTGAAACAGAATGGATCAAAGAAATAGCTCCATCTTCATAGAAACAGCTTGGTGGGCTTAAGTTACCACAATAAGCAACAAAAAATAAAGTCCTTTTGCAAGCAGAAGAGTCACTTGTCTTTTTCATTGATTTTGTCACTGCATCACGCACAACAAATCTATGTCAACATGAGTGGCAAATCTCAGAGGGAAAAAATGTACAAGTCAAGGCCATGAAAGCAGAAGACACACTTAGGAAATTGTCTATTGTAGTCATAATGAGAGGCTTTTCTTTCGGGATAGGATTCACAGCACTCTGTATCCAACGAGATGTTAAAGACCATTTTATTAATTTCATAGTTGTATCTCAGGCAATATGAATCAAATTTTTTTAAAGAAAGAGAAAAAATATGACTACATATGGTAGCCCTACTAATTGGGCATCATTTTCATCAAGTATTATTAGTTTCTTAGTGTATTAGTTTGTTAGGGCTGCTGTAATAAAGTACCACAAACTGAGTAGCTTAAACATCAGAAATTTATTATCTCACAGTTATGGAGACTAGAAGTCCAAAATCAAGGTGTTGCAAGGCCATGCTCCCTCTGAGGATGCTAGGGAAGGATCTGTCTCAGGCCTTTCTCCTAGCATCTGTGTGTTTCTGTGTCCAAATTTACCCTTTGTATAATGACACCAGTCATATTGGTTTAGGGGCCCAACATACTCCAATATGATCTCATCTCAACTCATTACATCTGCAATGAACTTATTTCAAAATAAGGTCACATAGTGAGGTACATATGTTTAACATATGAACTTGGAGGGGGCACAATTAAATGCTTAACATTTACTAATATTTGGTATTTTCATTACCTGTAAGCATTATGAATAGTGTGGGAAATAATTTTTCATTGGTTGTTTTTGAGAGATTTTACTCTGTGCAAGACAACGTACAGAAAATGAAAACACAGCTATTTTGCTCATAGAACTTGCAATTTTGGAAGAGAGATACACTGTAGATATGTGAAGAAATGTCTAACAACACAAGACGGTGAATAATATGGTCAAATGATCATTACTAAGAGCAAGGAATAATGGAGCTCTAGAAAGCTTTTACAAGGATAATCAAGCTATACAAAAAAGAAAGTTGTACAGTGAGCAGAATTTTATGAAGAAAAATGTGGAAGTAGTGAATTGTACACACACAAAGACACACACTCACACATAAAAAATCAGGATTCTTAAAAGAGTAAAAGCCGGCACAAGGCTGGACTCTTTGGAGAGATCCTTAATCACTAAGCTAAAATTTTGGATTTTTGTCACGTAAGCAATGGGAAGACATGGAAGCATTTAAGAGTAACATTCTAAAATGATATTTCAGGGAAATTAATTAAGGCAGCATTGTAAATGACTGAAGGAAGGAGATCACGGAAATAACATATTAAATCTCTTTATGAGGATAAACCAAAAGATGGACATTTTTCCTTTCACATATGTGAAATCCCCATCGCTCTCTGAAAGAATCCATTTTGCCAGTTTTCTTCCCTTTCTGACACTTCATCAATTATGAAGCAATGGAAGCCTGGAGAAGCTGCAGAAGTGGACTTACTGCTGTCCCTGATTATGGTGTGCTGGATCATCACGAATCAGAATGACACAGTCATTTGAAAGCCCTGGCCTCAAAGAACTGGAGATCACAATTTCCCAATTCTACCAAACACCTGCAGTCACAAGACGGGAAGTGAGTTCATATTTCTGAAATACTTTAAATATTATCAGAAGGTAATTATGAGCAGGTTCATACTGAAACTTGTTAAGTGAGGAAGGTCATTGTTATTCTGGACTGCATACAAAAAAAAAATGTTATGGAACAGAGGAAAAGAGTCCCCTCTTTGTAAGTCAGGAGAGACTGAAGCAGGAATATGCGTTCAGTTTGGGGATCTCATTATGAGAAAAAGAGAGAGATACTGCAGGAAGTTCAGAGGAAATCAACAGGAATAATTAAGGAACCAGAGGTATTTACTCCAGAGGAAATATTAAAAGAATAAATAATGTACATGTGGTTAGCTAACTAAGGGGAACATGAGAATTGCCTACAAATACCTAATGTGCGTAAACATTGAAAACTGAAAGTCAATATAAAGCCTAGAGCAAGAAGGTAAAATTAAAAATAAGGCAATTAAATGAAAAAGAAAATTCTGGCAGAATATGAGAGAAAGCAAGGCAAATTCTGTACAAACAGTTGGTCTAACTTTTCCCAGAATATTTAAAAACAAACTAGTCAAATAATAGCGTGTGTTCTGTGGGATATAAGCACTCAGGAATAAATGTTTTACCTAATAATATGCTACTTTCTTTTCTTGTTTTAAAAAAATGAACTTTAATATTTGGTCACTAACAGAGTAAAGATACAGAGAAACTATTTTTTGGTTTACCTGGAAAACAAAAGTGCAATTTAGCCACCTGAAATGTTCGAAGATAGAATGTTGTTTCTGGAAGGGCGGAGATTCCAATCGCTATCCTCTCTTATCTGGAACAAATTCTACTTACCTGCAAATGGGAGAAATGAGCTGAATATTTGTATTGCTTATCTCTTTTTCATTACCACTCTTCCCTTAGGAGCAAGATGAGAGAAAAGTCTGTTTCCTCAAGGCTATGTAGCTGGCTCCCATCCTCCGCCAGGCTTCTCTTCTCCCCTAGGACTGCCTTGATAATCCTATCACCACCAAATCACACATCTACACTTCCATCTTTCATTTACTTAACCCAGAGTCTCTTATTTTAATCTCTCTGATTTGAGGGCTCCTACTAGTACCTCTAGAGGGCAGAGGAAGACCACTGAGGGGAAGCTGTCATCACCAGAAGCATGATAACTCTGCTCATTATCCGCAGTGCCCAGCATGGTGCTGGTTCAGATCTCAGAAAACATTTGCAAATTAAATGAATTGTTGGGGTCCCAATCCTTTCTTCATAGTGAGGAGTAAATGAGTCTAACCCTCTTTAATACTCTGAAAATGACAAAAGAGTTTCTAATTATTTTGTGATCATTGTTATGAATTTGTTTGTTTGTTTGTTTTCTTTTTTCTGGAGCGTGACTATTTCCTCTCTGATAGAGGGAGAATACTTCATTCAAAACAGTCTTCATGACAAAGCACTGTTCAGATTTCTGTTTTCATACAAAGGTACAGATTGGACATTTACCCTAAAATCAGACCTCACTATGAATAAGGTGGGTTGACTGGAGTGTCCTCAAACTGAAGATGTTCTCTGAGGTTTAATTTGCTGCTTTGTTTCAAGCCAGAGTTTCAGTTTGCATATGTGTAAATAGGAGCCACTCCTGCTTGTCATCAGAGATGCTTCCAAAGGAAGTCTGGTTTAGGAAGGCAAATAGAAATATCTTCAGAAGACCAATGCAAACTGAAGTAACCACAAGATTTATTGACCACTTCTATGTAAAAGGACACAGCCTGAAAGACTGGTTCCCAACTCATCACCATTCAGAGAGTAGCTTGCATCCATGGTCTCCTTTCAATTTTAATATAGTTCATCCTGTTACCCCAGTAGTCTGGCATGTTATAGTCTCAAAATAACACCTTTGTTTATAATAAAAAAATGACTTTAATCATGTCTGAATTTCATAAACCTTCTAAATAAAAACACCTTAAATTTCAGCTCATTGCACAAAACCAACTGACAAATTTTCTGCAGTTTTATACTTCAGGCATTAAAAATTACTGCTTATTCCCTGACCTATACTAATAAAAAATTAATTCTATTAAAAACTTAAATATAAAAACACATATTCTTATAACTTAAACTTTTATTGCTATGTATTTTCCCTTCCGTTTAAATTTTAAGAAAGCAACAGTGAGATCCAGTGGGCAGTAAATTGATCACAAGTCCATATCCAATGAATTTGAAGACGTATGGTGTGACTTGGAGCTGGAGAGAGAATGTTCTCTTGGTCTAGCACAGTTCATGAAGTAAAGTATAAAATAGGACACAAGTGATTTGGGTACAGTCATTTAGCATCTGTGCAGTCATGTTAATTCAGGTTGGACATCGTATGAAGGCAGAAACACAACACGATGCAGAAACACTTAAAAAAACATAATTGCCAGTTTAATAGCTTGGCAAGAAATTAATATTTAACCTTTGTAGGCAGGAAACTGGGTTTGTTTTAACAGTAAGAATCTCCATTCCCCGGAAACCATGACAACATACCATGAAATAAAGGTGCCCTTCACTCTAATAAAGGTAATGGTGATCACTATTCAATCATTTATTCATTCACTCATTCTTTAAATCTCAGCTCAAATATGAACCCCTCCATGAAGAGTGGTTTACAGTTTTAAAGGGTATATTAAAATTATGTGTATTAGAAGTAGAGATAATAGCAAGTGTGAACGAGTGCCCAAAATCAAAAGTAAGGGAATTCAATAAATAGGATATTAGTTTCATACGTAAGACAGTAGGTGGAATAAAAACAAACTACGTGATATGAAGCACCTTGATTAAGGACTTGAAGAATATGCTATGTTTTAGTCAACTCTTTATTCCTGTAACAGGGTGAAGAAAATTTTCTTACACATGGTTTTGCCTGGAAAAGAGCAAATAGACCACATCCTCACCTTTATGGTGTTTTGAAGCTACATCAAAATTTCAATTGACTTACTTTAAATGTAACAAATGTAGCCAAAAGAATATCAGTCAATATGCTGTGTTCATTAGCATCAGGGTCCAATGGCAATTCAATAGTCTCATGGCATAGTTTTAGAGAACAATCGCTAAATGTGTGAAATGAGGGCTATCCATCATTTACACACAAAGCTTGGCAATGGGAAGATGGCATGATATAGGTGGCAAGAGGACACAGGACTGGGAGTCAGGAACTGTGGCTTCTACTCATGAGCATTAATTAATTAATTGTCAATCACTATGAGCTTCAGTTTCTTTATCTATAAACTTAGTCAGTGGGGCCAGATGGTCTCTAAGATCTCTTTCATCTCTACAGTCTATTTTAAATTTGTGGCCTATTATCGTTAACAAAAAATTTTAAATATGTGCTTTCATTTCTAAATAAAGTTGATATTACTTAATAAACTATAATTTCACCTGAGCTATACATACTGTTAATGAATCTCCATTAGCATTAATACTATCTATTTCCCAGAAGGCTTATTGAGAAGAAGCTTAAGGATAGAAAATAGACTGTTTCTCGGAATCACGTTTCTGAATATTTTTGGAAATAAGACTCACAACTTTAGTCTCATTTATTTATCTATTTAAAAAAGCATTTTATTGAGTGCCTACTATCTGCTAGGAAATATACTGATTATTGGAAAATAAAGCAAGTGCAAAAATGTTTTGCAAACATGTTTGCTGCTACTAATATTCTTATGTCTTATAAAACTTTTCTGAATTCTTTTCTCATAGTGATATTTCCAAAGCTAATTTTTTTCCTGAACTAAACATAAAATTTAGTAAACTTTTCAAACTATAATATATAGAGAGAATTAAAAAAAACAACAACACTGAAAGCCTTCAATAAAGGAAAAATAAGAAAATATAAAATAGAACACATGTACCCATTGTCTTGAAACCAAATAATTCCTTGGAAGCTACTTCTATAAAATGTTGGTATAGCTTAGAGAAAAACTGGAATTGTTTAGCTAAACATTGTTACATAAGGCAACAGGTAATACGTCAAGTTTATCACTTAATTTTTTTCAATACATTCTGATAGGTAACATATAAGCATAAACAAAATTAGCATAGTGAGTTTAAATAATTTTTAGTTGTAAAAAAATTCAAAAGCATAAAATAAAGGTATGTTAAAATGAAGTAGCTTTACATAGCACATAAATTTTTAAAAAACTTCTTTATGTTTGTAACACTCCAGAAAATGCTCCAAATAGATTTCCAACCTCAGTATTTCCTTCCCCATGCCCACAGCCCCTATTCTAGCCAAAGATACACCACCCATCTTGTTTCCTCAAAACCTGGCTCAATAGCCTCTCTCCACCTCAATTGGTTTCTTAAGCCATTCCCACCTGCAAAAAGCGCAATATTGTTCTGAAGCACCATTAGATAGTGCACATGACAAGGAGGTAGTAAGCACTTTGGCAGATTGTATTATTGTTCTTAATGTTATTGTTCATAATTTTTCAGGCCATCTCCCTGTAAGAAGATCATATAGCCCTGCCCATTGCCTTGTAGGGCCTTCCTGAGGGAGAAATTGTATCCGGGAAAACACTCCACACATTGCCTCTCACATACTAAGTAGTCAGTAATGGTTGTTTGAGTAACATATGAGTTATTGGAGAAAATAAGAAAGATGTTAGGATGTAAATATACATAACAATATTCTGTGAAAAAGAAATTAGAGGCTCACAGTTGTTTAGAAAAACCTTAATCTTTGAAAAAAAATTATTTTCAATTTTGGAAATCAGTGACTCTTCTCAAAGATACCAACTAGATTGAAATCTCCCTTGAGAACCAAGCATTTCTCATTTAGCATTGTGCCCTCCACAATGCACACAACCATCAGAATGAATAAATGTTTCCTGAATTGAAACAATTAAATATTTTGTAATAAAATACTAAACATGTATTAATTACAGTTAAAGACACTGGAATCAGCTCATGTTTGGAATTTTAATCATGAATATAATAAAGCAACTGGGTGATTTTGTAGCAAAAAGGCAAGTAAATAGCATGTCTTGAATAACTGTAAGTTAAGTAAGACTAACACTAACAACTATTAATAATACCGATGAGGATACTAGCCAATCTATAGTAACTTCTAAATGCCAGAAACTGTTCTAAGCCCCTTATATATATTAACTCATTTCATTTCCCCCAACAACCCAATGAGAAAAGTACTATTATTATCTCTATTTTACAAATCAAGAAACTGAGAATTAGTGAGCCTAAGAAATTTGCCCTCAGTTGCTTATTACATGCCAGGAACAATGCTAAGCACTCTATTTGCATTATTATGTCCAATTCTCATAACTACACCTTGAGGTAGGAACCATTTCACTTAAGCCAAAGCAGAGACTTTGCAAGGTTAAGTCATTTGCCAAAGGTCACAAAGTGGTAAGTGACAGAGCCAAAATTTGAATCAAATTTGTTTGATTTCAGAGAATGAGCTGTCAATCACTACCCTATTATGAAGAACTATACATATATACACATGCAACAACACACACATATACATGTCCACACATATACACGCGAACGTGTATAGCATGGTGATTTGTGAGTTATGAAAAGCTTGGAGTGATACAAAATAGGTTGAATGATAGAGATTGGATTCAAAAAGATCTCCACAGACAGGAAAGGACATAGACTTTTATAAGAAGAGGCTGAATAGGAATAAACATCATGCCCTGTGTTTGAACCCAGTGAACCATCAGCACAAATAAAAGATAAAACGATGTAACTTCTTAGGATAACATGTATGAAAATAAAAAGGATTCGGAGGATCTATACTTAATAATTTTGACAAAAGTCAATACTTCAGAGTGGCCACCAAATGTCAAATTGATCTGAAATTGCTTCAACATAAATTACGGACCTCTACTCTGTACTGGTCAGACCACCTGAAATTCCACAATCAGTGATGAAGGTCCTGGGAATTTTTAACCTGCAGAACTGAAGAAGATGTGATAGTTGTCTATAAATATTAGTAGGACTGTACCAGGGAGGAAGAACATGATTGGCTTAATATGGACCTAAATAGAAGAACAAGGTATGGTAATTACGAGAAGACAGATTTGAAGTTCAATCTAGCAGTTAACGACGTTCAAACATGGAACTAGCTCTCTTGATGAGGACAACCTCACTCAAGAAGTGGCTGGACTACAGAATGTTGGAGATATTGTCCAGTGGATTCAATCATCTGTCAGTAGGTCATATTTAACATCTCTTCCAAATCTCACTTTCTGTGATTCCATGGAGTCTCATATAAGTAAAAGAAAAACAAAACAAATCTAAAAGTTTGAGTAAAATTTGAGCTAACACTTGAAATAAAAGTGGCAAGTTATTTAATATAATCCCTCAATTCCTCC